>NW_024725720.1:0-32256 GCF_018991925.1 Homarus americanus | reverse complement strand
AGGTGAACACAAGTCACAGCATGTAGGTGAACACAGCAGTCATAACAGGTAGGTGAACACAGCAGTCATAACAGGTAGGTGAACACAACATTAACAGCAGGTAGGTGAACACAACTGTCACAGTAGGTAGGTGAACACAACAGTAACAGCAGGTAGGTGAACACAAGTCACAGCATGTAGGTGAACACAGCAGTCACAGCAGGTAGGTGAACACAGCAGTCATAACAGGTAGGTGAACACAGCAGTCACAGCAGGTAGGTGAACACAGCAGTCATAACAGGTAGGTGAACACAGCAGTCACAGCAGGTAGGTGAACACAGCAGTCACAGCAGGTAGGTGAACACAAGTCACAGCAGGTAGGTGAACACAAGTTGTTGTGGTCCTACAGTATTAACACCTTCTGGCTTCTATTCAGCTACAGGCAGTCCGGCATTTGTCCTCTAAGCCTTCTCTCACCAGAAAATCGTGGCTCAAATCTCCACTGCAGCAGTGTTTACTCTTCTTGTTAGTACTTCTTATTCGGCAGTTGCTCTCCATCATGTATTCCACCTGTTGCCACCATATTAAGTGTCGAGCAGGCACAGCAATGGTAATTGTGGGGTGATAATTGTAAAGGCCTGGACTTTGGGACATAATTCCCTTGCCAGCCTAATCAGGATCTTATAAAAGGAAAGTCAAGAACCATGGGTTTCGAAGGTGTAATAAACAACCGGTAGAGATTGACATCTCTTTACTTTGAAAATAATCACAATAATTGACACCACTCACACAAATATCAAATAAACAATTACGGGAGTCAAACAATTAATGGAGTCAAACAATTACGGAGTCAAACAATTACCGGAGCCAAACAAAGCATAGATACTTCCCACGGCTGCAGCCCGGTGGAATGTTGCGTTGACCTTGTGATCCTTCTCAGGGGGAAGGTCCAGGGCAGCTTCCTCACTTGGCCCCGGCGTCGGTTGGGCGATGTCTTGCCACACAGGAGGCAGGACACGGGCGGTGGATGGGGCGTGGAGAGTGGCAATGACGTGGCAGCCAGGTAGTAGCTGGAGCAGGTGTCCAGAGATTGACAGCCAAATAGTGAAGGTCTGGGGAATCAGCCCACGAACCCCAGGAGCCTCAAATGAGTACGACCAGAGTTTGAGCGAACAGCGGGGAAGTGCAGCTGTGCTGGCTGGGTAGTGTCTGATGTGTGTGAGAAGCAGCAGCGACCTTCTCACCTCCGGCTACTCCCCCACCCCACCCTAGTGGGGCCGCGAACAAGCAAGCGGACAACTATCCTGCTCATTACAGCCCTTACAATAATAATACATGGAGAGAGTCCTTCTGTTTACTCAGTAGCCATGTGCCTCTACAACAGTACAGTAACTGGGGAGACTCAGTGCTCCTTACAATCAGGGTATGAAACAATTGACGTTTGTCTGTGTTCTACTTGGGACAAACACACACAAAAGAGTTAAGACAGGGGAAACAGCCATTCCTGTCTTGGAATCTCTCTCTCTGGGCATCTCTTCATGATGTGCCCAAAGTCCGAACTAACAAGAAAGACAAAAGCATATGATTATAACATATAATACAGAAATCTGAATCAATAATGGTACACAGTACAGTTACATATTACAGCCATATTCTGTCTCATATATATTCACACCTCCCTCCCCTTACGCTCAGAGTGCAATCTCGAGCGGACTTTTTCCAGGAGCCTTGAGAGTGAGGTGGGAAAAACTGGGGGTCACTGAATGATGACTTACTTTTTCCTTGTCGAAGGCGGGGTTCACAGGGATGTGGGGGAGGGGTTCACCACCAGAGGACGGGTACTGAACGATAGCCAGCATTCCACGCACCACCACCCGCCACTCACTAGGAGACGCATCTTGAATCCTGGCCCGGTCAAGAGTTCGATGACAACTCCGACCTGTCCTGGTGAGATCGCCGGGTCTTGAATCAACTGTTTGCCCGATACCAAACCCGTGAAGGGCCGGGCGCAAGGACCAGATTGTGCCTTTACCTGGTCAGCACGGGCGGCTGCACGACGATCGCAGTCCTCGTCTTGACCTGCCACTCCTAGAAGGACTCAGGGTGGGCAGGGACACATGACCGTAGGTGGGTGGGTCGATAAGTATCTGTGCTGGGGAGCGACCTGTGGTTGGGGGGCATTCTGCAACCCAATAAACCCCGGGTCAAAACTTCTCCTACAGTCAATGTTGCCTGAGGGTGCCGCCCTGAGGATGATGCTGACGACCACGGCAGCCTCGCAGGCCCATTGATTGGGAGACAAGTAGGACACCACATGATAAACCCCCATCGCCTCCATGCAGTCCCGGAAGTCGTTGCTGGTGAACTGGGGCCCGGGCCGGCCAGTCCTCAGGCTACGGAGAGGGACACCAACTTCCCGGAAGTAGCTATTGGCAGAACACATACGAATCGTATGAGAGGCATTATAAGGTTCTCCTGCGAGGAACGGCTAACAGGCCAACTCAGAGCCGGCCGCATGGCGACGAAAGCGATTTTCCGCCACAACGAAGAAATCCCAGAGACGACTCAGCGCCCTCAGAGGGTTAAGCCGCTAATTATGAGGGGTTCCTGCTGCTGACTAGGCTGCAGCACCTGGCATGGCTCGTGAGACTTGAACGGAACTAGCGGCGTCGGAGTTTATGCCTGCCAAAAACAGCTTGTCTCACTCTTCAAGGCCAGAAGCTTCCACACCCCTGTGGCTGCCGGCAGGTGGGCTAAAAAAGTGGCGGCGGAGGGCGGTAGGAACCATAACTCTTGCTCCATACAAGACGAGGTCGCTTATCAGCATAGAGGCCGCCCCAGATCTTCCAGTATGGAGTAAAGAGTTGTAAGTCAGACCGTTGGAAGGAACTTTATATCACGAACCAGCAGACGGATGCTTAAGGGTCCGCCCAAGCCAAGGTTCGGAGTTCTGGGAAGAGTCCTGTCAAGGCCCCCAAGTGTAGAGAGAGACTTCTGAGATGACGGGCGTTCACGGTCACTACTGTCCTGGAGGTGCAGTAGCACTGCTATTGGCGATCTCTGCCCCTGGTGTGGGGTGGCTGACTGGGGCTCGTGGACAAAGCATCAGGGGATGCAGAGCGAGGCCTGCCACCACGCCCACACAGCTGTGTGAAGAGGGCGAGACTTTCTCCTAAGGCGTTGGAGGCGGGATTGACTGCATCCAAGGAGTAGTGACCAGGATCGATGAGTGGCCGATGATCTGTCAGTGAGGTTGAAGTGTTGTAGTACGATCAGATACAACCTACATTTGGACATGGGCTCAGATTATGCTAACAGCTCCAGTTCGATGGTGGTGTAGTGTCTCGGCGTCAGTGAGAAAACCGAGAGCCACACTGAATCCAGACGTAAGGCGTCCATTGCCGTGGGTCCTGTAGCAGAGCGATTCAATCCCGTGAGAGGCGTAGAGGCATCAGCCCGGAGGGCCAACTGGCAGGGCTGGTCGAAGGAAGCGAACAGGTGGCTAAGGAGAGCTGTCTTGATGCAACGGAATGCCTCATCATGGCTGGGGCTGTCCAGGTGAATGTTCTCTTGGGGCTAATTGAAGGGGTTGCAAAGGAAAGCGGGCGAGCAAATGGGGTAAAACTCAGCCAACTGGTTTACTACAGGCCCATGAACGAAGCGGATACGGCTCAGGGGTTGGCAGGAGTTAAAGTCTCGGATCGCGCTGACCTTTCCAGGATCAGCCGAGATGCCCTTGTCGCTCAGAGAGGGTGTACCCACAGAAGTTCACACCAGGTGCGCGCACTACAAACTTATCCTGTTGAGGGTGATCCTGCATTTGGTGCACCTGGTGAGCATCTGCGAATACGCCCAGATGCGTGAGTAATCTCGGCCATAGGAGCACGCCGCCACGACCTTGACACAGTTCGCCACACCCTGAAGGGGCCATGTCACCACAGTGGCAGAAAGCACGCCAGTAGCCGCGAAACCCATAGGCCCCCACAGTGCTGGAAATCGCCACACGGGTGTGATGAACGTCAGAGGTGCTGATTCTTCGGCAAGTTCCATCTGCCAGTACCCACATAAGGCATCTGCTGTAGTAGGGGCATATTGCTCGTCCATCACTGCGATAGCGCGATGCGTCGGTGAAGGGTGTAATGGGCGGAAACTTGGCTATTCACGCTTGGTGAGGTCGACGGTGACATACGTAACTCCAGTAATGTTCTGGCGATCGCTACCATGTGGGGGTGACACTAATCCGAGGGTCGTCACCAGCAGGTCAATGATCCCTGGGCTACCATATAGAGTCGAAAGTTCTTCAATTCTGGCTCCTGGTGCTGGCGGTATTCGTCGCGTGTGGATGGCGGAAGGTACCAAGGCCATCCTTCGCGTGTATTCTCATGGGGAGCCAAATATTATTTGAGTGGAGCCAAGGTCTTGAGGTCCTCCTGGAAACCAGCACGCCCTGAACTGCAGAGGAAGAACTCCTGGCTGCAGAGAAGGTGACGATTGGGTGGAGGCAGCTCCTTGCACCTGTTGACATGTTTTATTTCCGTAACTGGGTTTAGGAAGTCTGAGATGATATGGCCAACCTTGACAGTGGCCAAGACAGTAGTGGCATCTGAACACCTTTGGTAGACCTGGAACCTGGCGGAACATGACTGCTTACCTTGTGTGAGGGGTAGCCTGAAATGTACCCAGAGCAGGTGCCATTGTAGAAACCATCTGCGAGCTGCTGCAGAAGGACGGTGGTTGTGTTGCCTTAGGATCCCTAGAATGTCGAGGTGTTCCAGCACGATCAGACGTCCGCACTCCGTGAGCAGGAAGCATCTGGATACGGGAAGTAATGTCGCTGTATACAGGTGAACACAGATGGGCTGAGGTGGTTCGGTTGACAGGAAGAAGAGGATCCCATTTTTGACGACAGCGCCACTTGTTCTTCGCCGCCTGAGACCTGCGGGAAGTAGTATTATTCTTCTTCTGTGACTGACAGCATTTTGGTCATAGTGTCCACGCGGCTAAGCAGGAGCGTGCACTGAACGTTGCTGGCAGTGGCACCAGTGTCCTAGCCCAATGACCACGACGGCCACAGTTATTGCAGGTGCTGGCCAGCGGCAGGCATTCAGAACCATGCCGACAGAGCACAATACTGGCAGGAATGACCTGGCCGGGCTTCGAAGTGATGCTGAAGATTGGACGCCGGGCTGAAGTTGATGAAGCTGAAGTCGATGAAGCTGAAGTCGATGCGAAGCCGAAGTCCGGGTCACGCCCTTGTTCTCTTATATGCGGAGATGGCACACAGCTGGTTAGATGGAGCATCACGGCAGAAGTCGCACTTCTGGTGGCTTCAGAAGAGCAGCAGGTGGCAGACAACATCCTGTAGAGAGGAGGCAGTGTCGAGGAGATAAGCTTCTGAATAAGCTCTTCGGGCCCCAAGACGCCCATGGTGATAATCATCTTCAGCTGTGTTTCTCACAAGTCGCATTGTCTTCAGGACAAACGCCAACCCCTGTGCGTATGCGTCCGGTCGTGATGAAAATCGGCAACGACTCACCTCCAGCTGCTTTACAACTGGAGAAGTTTTCCCACGCAGAGCTTCGCTATGAGACCTTATATGCGTTTCGTAGCTACCCAAGACGCCCTCACAGTCTTGGTCTGTGCTAGAATTTGCATGGTGTGCTCCAGGATACGCTATGCTCTAGGGTGAGACACATCCTCACCTGATCAGCTGTTTCTCCTTAGGCAATCTTGATAGATCGACCATCATCGGCTAATCGCCCCTGACTCCTACGCCATTCACGAATACCCGGAACGAGGCATCAGCTTGAGTGGCGTGGAGTCTGGAGCGCAGTGCTTGTGGGGGGCAAAGAAGTTGAAGAGGACTGCAGGTGCACCTGTGGACGAAGAGGCAGGTGTAGAAGAGTTGCTTGAAGGGTACAGGTGCCAAATAAAGGATAATGGCACTGAATCTGGCATTTTCTTTGTTGACGCCTGTGATCCTCTTCACGCTCGCTCATCGCCTTCCTGTCGCCTCCCTGATGTCGCCTTGTCGCTGGCTTTTCCAAAAACTAAAATTAAATGAAGGAAGTCAAATACCTGTGGCAGATTGCGGACGTGCAGTGGGGGGGCTAAGGTGTGGTGGGGCCGCTGATCCACTTTCCGCCTCCACTCTGGAGTCCACTTTACTGCACCGACATCCGCCTGAAGTTGGGCTTGCTGGGCATTCACAAACCCAATAAATTCCTGATTCTCCGGGATGGCCTGGCTTATTTTCCTTACAATTACTGTAATTACAAGGAGCAGAAAAGCACCGCCTTTAAATGGAAGATATCTTCATGAAGGCCTGTGGGAGTGTGTGTGTGTGTGCGCTCATTCGCACATGTACTCGCAGGCAGACGAGCGCCATTGGTGGTTACAGGCACCTCTCAAGGGCTCAGACGCCCAGTGCCAGTCGAGAGACGAACGGGGTGGATGTCAAAATCTCTGAGTTTCTCCCATAGGGTCTTAAATAGGCTTCCTTGTAAAAAGTGCAGGAACAGGAAACACTTTAAAGACACTTGAAGGGCACTACACAACACTGCACTGTAAATCCAGGAATATCTTGTTGAGGTGGGCATTGAACTACTCACAAGGGAAGGATAAGATGGCGGTCTAGAGAGATCAAAATCCACTCCACCCTGAATAATGTGATGTCCCACAAACACTGCGCCATGTGGGAGAGACTCCAGGTGCTCCTTACACTCAGGGTAAAGGAAACACACTGGATGTCGTTCGTAGTTCTATTTCTGGTACAACACAAAAGGAGTTAAGACAGGGCAACAGCATCCTGTCTGGAATCTCTCTGGTATCTTCTATTCATGACAGCGCCAGACAGCACGATGTGCCCAAAGTCTGAACTAACACAGTGACAAAAGGAGTATGATTACAATATATAATACAGAGACCTGAATCAATAACGTAAATAGTACAGTTACATATTACGTTCTTTATTCGTCTCCTCTATATCTACAGTAACAACAGAACACAGGGATGATGAAGCGTTTATTTAAACTTACATCAATGAATATCCTCGCAGGCATCGCCCATCTGTCACGCACCAATCTAATATTTTTTTTGTCCAATTCAAATATAAACCAGACAGGAATTTTCCTTGTTGTTTTGTTACGACTCAAATCCTTTTTATGGTGTAATAATATCATAAATTACACTTTTTGTACTATTATAGGTTCAGGACAGATCCTCGAATTATCACTACCTCATTACTATGGGGGTATATTGTCATATGCAATAATAGATAACAAATAATAAACAAAAAAAATAAATATATTATATGTACAAAAATAAAAAAAAAGAATCACTGAATAATACAACTTAGGAAAATAATGAACATAAAATAAAGACTGATTTAGTCTAGAACTATGATGAACAACTGGCCCATCCATCAACTAAATCCTCATAAAATAAGTATTTCCTCAGAACCCCAAAACAATATTTCAAATTTTCCAAACATACTAAACAAGAAAGGATACCATACTTAACTTAATACCGCCGCCCATACTAGCAAATGCTGAATGACGCTACGTACCAAAAGGATCCACAACCAACAATGGAACGCTCACTCGTAACATGCTCATTACATTACTTTGTTACGAGTGAGAGTTCAATGGTTGGTTGCGGATTCGCGACGTGAACGTCTTTTGTTTGTGACGTCATTTCCGCCCACCTTTGCTCGCTTAGTTTTACCACCCAAGAGCAGGGTGATGGCAGTATTAGGCTGGTAGTCATAAGTTAAGTATCTCCTTCCTTATTGTACAGTATATTTCTAGTGGTATAACGTGTGAACCTTGCTCGACTTTTAGAACACCAAGTATTATATGTGAGATTGTTGTTAGTCATATTTTAGAATTACACGGAAAATAACTTCCTTATTTATGAAGTAAGTATATAACCACATTGTTCATGGTAGTTGCTAATTTAAATAAGTGTTTAGTCTTTACTTTTATGTTCGTTATTTTGTCACTCGGTTGAGTCACTTATTTGATCAGATTTAGTTATGTTTGTTTATTTTTGTATTTTGTTTTATTGTTTGTTTGTTAATATAATTTTTTTAATTATATCTACTTCATGAATTTCAATATACCCCATAGTAACGAGGTGATGATTTTGGTGGGATCTATTCCTTGGACCTATAATACAAAGTTGAATTCGTGCATTGTTACAACTTAAGAGGCCAAGGGTCGTAACAACTTAAATATAAAAACCTAATATTTTAATGTTTCTTTACTCATAATGAATTTCAGGGCTTTTACAGTAATATTAATTTAACATATCCACATACAGTATCTGAAGACCAGCGATTACTGTACACACGTTCTACAATATTAGGGTTGAAATAAAAATAAAATATTCAGCAATAGTTTAATTACTTATATCTCATTCTGTAAGATATTTATGTTTGGGGCACATGATGGCCAAACAAAGTGTATTTACATAAAACTATATTCATATCCACAAAATTAAAGCCATTCTTGTAGCACCCATTTTTTTTAAAATACCATTACTAGATAAAAACATGCCAGTACATTTGACATTACAGTACGTATCAGGAAAAGTTGTATGTAATAACAGCAAATATCTAAATACTGTATGCTAATTTAAGCAAGTCTTCCACTTGACATGATCAAAAAAACTAATTTTAACCCAGAGTTTGACATTTTAGCTTTGGCTATTTTAAGAAAATGACTGTCAAGGATGAATTAATATATAACCAAGAAGAGTTAACTAAGGTACAAGATGCTAACTGAGCAATACAGTATATTAAACATGATATTATATACAGTTAAGTTGTGTTAAAGTTCATCTGCCCCATAACCCTAACCATTATTTAAAAGACAATGGTATATCAATAAGTGATGAAAGAATATACAGTGAACCCTCACTTTACGCGGTTAATTCAACCCACAGGGTACCGCGGAAAGTGAGAAACGCGTAAAGTGAACAACATAGCATATGGGATTAATTGAAATAGAGACCGGGCCGACCCCCAAACTCCACTTTTTCAGACACAATACCTACGTTGTAGTAAAAATAACTTCTTAATTTTATGATGGTATGCACACACAATTAATAATTAAGAGAAATATCAATAATATTAGGTTTTTTAACACTTACATTAGTAGAAAAGATGGCTGGGCACACGGGGATGGGGGGTTGGTTCCGAGGCAGAGGGCAGATTATTGGCCCTCACCTGTATCACTTGTATCACTATCCACCACAGAGGCTTGCAGGGCCTCTTTCTCAAACCCCCCAAAGTCCATATAAGTCCATATCCTCACTATAATTATCACTATCACTGACTTGGGCCGGCTGTGGTGGGTGAGGAACTCGGTAATGTTTTGATGACTGGGCGACCTTGTGCACACCCTGCTCGCGCCGCTTACACAACATGGCGGATGGCGGGAGGTTTGGATCCAAAAATGGCGCAGCTCGCCAGCCGCTCTCCGCGTAAAGGGGTACACGCACCGCGGAATGTGAGCATTCCGGTTTCGGCAGGGTACCGCGTAAACGTGGAAACGCGGAATGTGGGACCGCGTAAAGCGAGGGTTGACTGTATTTAAAACATGAACGAAAGCTACCATTTAAGTCAAGATAAAATATCTCGTTAAAGTTGAGCTAAACTTATCAAATCTTTAAGTACAATTTAAATAGAGACTGATGAGTTTCCGTGAGAGTATGACAACACCTTGGCTATAACAGATGATTTACTACCCGTGTTAATCTACGTACTTGAGATAACTTACAAACACGTGTAAATCAAGACAGGCTTACACATATGACACAACTATTGATCCACAAATTATAGTAAATGAGAGTTCATCGATGGTCAATAAAGCTTATCCAGTGAAGATGAAATTTTAAACACACAGACGATAAGTCTTACCTTTGTTTCTACTGTAAATAACATTATTAAAAAGGCTGATGAAACAAAATGGAGTATTATTATGAATGATATTTGACCAACACCAAATGTCTACACTAGGGCCATGACAGAAGAAATTTACATCTTAAGAGCAGAGAATTATAACTAGTGTTTTACATCTATAAAAGTGGCATTTGTCACTTCTCTTTATTTTTGCTACATTCATAGTTCATGCAAGTGATTATATATTCAAGTTTATGTGCCACATTTACCTTCTGTTAAAGTGATTCAAACATTTCTTGAATTCTGTTTTTCTCATGCACAAGTTCATGAGTTTCGAGATTACAGTTCTGGGAGAAAAATTTCCCACATTCCCAACATTAATTTTTTTTTATACCACTGTGTCCAAGAATGTGTCTCTTGAGAGTACCCTTGAGTGTAAAATGTTTCCCACATTCCTCACATTTAAATTTTTTTATACCACTGTGTCCAAGAATGTGTCTCTTGAGATTACTCTTTACTGCAAAATGTTTCCCACATTCCTTACATTTAAATTTTTTTATACCACTGTGTCCAAGAATGTGTGTCTTTAGAGAACTCTTTTCTGTAAAATGTTTCCCACATTCCTCACATTTAAACTTTTTAAACTTTTTTATACCACTGTGTCCAAGAATGTGTCTTTTGAGATCACCCTTTAGTGCAAAATGTTTCCCACATTCCTCACATCTAAACTTTTTTATACCACTGTGTCCAAGAATGTGTGTCTTGAGAGTACTCTTTAGTGCAAATTGTTTCCCACATTCCTCACATTTAAACTTTTTTATACCACTGTGTACAAGAATATGTCTCGTGAGAGTGCCCTTTTGTGCAAAATGTATCCCACATTCCTCACATTTAAATTTTTTTATACCACTGTGTCCAAGAATGTGTGTCTTGAGAGTACTCTTTTCTGTAAAATGTTTCCCACATTCCTCACATTTAAACATTTTCACCCTTTTTATACCACTGTGTCCACGAATGTGTCTTTTGAGATCACCCTTTAGTGTAAAATGTTTCCCACATTCCTCACATTTAAACTTTTTTATCGCACTGTGTCCAAGAATGTGTGTCTTGAGAGTACCCTTTCGTTCAAAACGTTTCCCACATTCCTCACATTTAAACTTTTTTATACCACTGTGACCAAGAATGTGTGTCTTGAGATAATCCTTTTGTGCAAAATGTTTCCCACATTCCTCACATTTAAATTTCTTATCTCTGCTTGACATTGTGAACTTCTACTTAGTTACACTTGGTCTTGAGTTGTTACATCACAGCATCTGAAACAAAATATTTTGCCTTAGATAATATTCTTATAAAAAGTACAATATATAATTGAAAACTACAACTAACTAAATCAACTTGTGTAAAATGAAAATATTACACAAGTAATTACAAAGGTTTATTTACAGCTAATCAGAGTTTATAACGCATGGTCACTAGGGTGACAATAGTGCATAGGGGTGAATTTCTAAAATTGATTAAATGGAATGGCCATTGGTCCAATACTGCGTACCCATGAAAAAAGAACACAGGCGAAATCCTGGGTCATTTGGACAATATTTAGAGGTAGCTCAAGTCAATTGAAGTTTTATCCTTTTGGCAAAAAATACGAATATTCATAATATGCCGGTTTATTTTAAAATTTACATATTGAGCAAGTTTATGTGTACACTGTACATATAAATGATTAATTCCTTTTTAAAATGAAACTGCAGTGAACACGCTTACATCAATGGGTGGGAGAGGTGTGGACAACCCATTCATTGTTTTCGCTTTTTGCTTGTAAGGTCCTGTTTTGATGTCCCTGGTTGTGACCGCCTCTGCTCTTCAACAACCTGCAGCAGATGTTGACGCTGGTCTTCACTCTTCGTGATCTTGCTGTTGAATGCCTGTATCAAGGCAATCCCTCTCTCTGCAGTGTCGTTGATGACTCTGAGACCACCCACAACTGCGACGCCAGTTTTGAAGTCTTCATCATCAGACCATGTGTCAGGTTCCTTGGACAAAAAAGAAGTCTTCATTTTGAGACTTTCAAATAGAAAGTTTGATCCTCTAGAAGCAAAGTCTGAGAGCTGCTTTGTGGGAAGGGAAGATGTGGCAGGAAGAGCAGCACGTTTTGGTGAATCCTCGGTCGCCTTCCTCTCAACGATTGCCCGAACTATGTTTGTCTTCATTGTTGCATTAACTTGTGGATCGAAGAGTGCAAGACCCACCAAGCCTTCACTGAGGTACCACAGGTGACGACCGAAGACTGTGAGACATGTTCTTGATATTTTGACGTCGTGGTACTCTGACAGGTCTTGGAGGAGCCGCAAATCATTAGCAGGAGCGGAGGATGGAACGGAGGCCGTGAACCATGCACTGACATACACCTCTAGCACAAAGAATGTGAATCGTTTCAAGCCTAATGTCTCACGAGCAGTTAGTTTAAACTGATTAGCAAAAATCAGGATCTTCATGACATAAATGAGCTTAGCCATCCACCGTGCTCGGTGAAGTGCTCCGGGCCGTCGGAGATTAAACTTGGGTAGAGCTCCATCGAGACACCTGATTGCTAGCTCCAGTACCTCACGGTAATCATCACGTGGCTGCTGCTTCTTGCCCAGATGATGTTTCCAGCAACAGATGAGGTCATCTCGTTTCTCGTACAAACTTGGAGGGAGGTCTGAGAGAGGGCTGTAGTCATCTTGACTGATGTCCTTCCACTTATGCTTGAAGCGAGAGAAGAGAGTATTATCTGGTCCAGAGGAAGGCCCCATGCATTCCACATACGCTTTCTCGGCAACAAGCTCAAGGATGTGGTGACGACACGCGAGATGCAGAAGACGGCGGCCGAGTTTCTGCTCCAGAATGACACATGCCCCCGACAAGTGCCCAGTGTTTGAAGCTGTTGTGTCAAAACTGAGTGCTGAAACATTCTCTGATATTTTCCACTCTTCCAGCGCTGCACTGACTGCTGTAGCAATGGCCTGTCCAGTCCCTGACAATAGTTTCGGGACACCAAGCAGCTTTTCAGTATTGATTCCGGAGACAAGAATGGCGATTCGGTCAACACTCGCTCCTTGTTCATCAGGAATAATTTTTCCATCCCAGTGCACAGTGAGCACTTCACTAGGTTGAAATTTTTCTTTAATTTCGTTGGCAATCCCAGAACGGTGGGTCGCTCGCGAAGTACGCACTGTCTCATAGTTTAAAACTAGTTCCATTGGGTCATGACCTAGACTAGCAGCCGTGGCACTGACGATCCGGAGAGCAGAGCGGTGACTGATCCCAGTGCGGTCCAATGTACTTGACAATTCAGGGGTGATAACTTTGAGAGTAGCACGTTTACGATTGGAAGAAGATACCACTGGTGATATCGCTAGGGAACTTGTAGATGATGACGAGCTTGATTGTGATTCTGTTTCAGACGAAGAACCCAACTCATCATATTCAAGAGCAGAACTGGCTTGATTCTGTTGTAGAGATTGCTTACTCTTGCTTTCTTCCCGACGCTTGATGGAACAAGCAATCTTTTTGTCTACTCCTGCCATTACACCTCTTCTCCCTTTTTCTCGTTGCGCTGCCAGGAATGCTCGGTCTTCTTTGATGGTCAAGAGCTGCATTGCCTTGGGGTGGGCAACATCGAAGAGGTCCTCTAACTCATCACAAAAAGTTTCCTCTTTCTTACGTTGTGTGTCTGTAGTGCGAGTGCAGTTTTTCTTAAGTCCCTTCCACATTAAAAAAAGATCCACTACCTTTCGTCCAATACTCTTCTCAGTTATGGTAGGAATCCGTGCTTTATTCCAGAAACTAATAACCGATGCTGCAACTTCACTCGCAGAATCATTCACTGTTTTCTTATGTTCATTGTGACCGTGGAAAAACAGACGTAGAACATCTCCTCTTGAAGGAAGTTGTGCACCCGTGATTTCGGTTATGTGTTGACCAATGAGCCAAACTTCAGTTTTTGAACGTGTACTCTCCATTGAACCTGAAACAAACAAAAACATTTATGTAACTTATGTTGTTACTGTTATGCAAACAACAGCACCCATAAAGCATACGGCATGCAAGATCACTTGTATAAAGTTTTTAAAGTGTTATATACCTAAATTGATGCATTGATTTTAGACAAAGACAATGGTACTAACCGTAATACTGCAACAAGAGCGACGCACACACACCCACCGTCACGTCTCACACACAACTGATGCTACTGTACCAGTCAGACACTGGCACACAACCTCTTCCCCCTACCCCGACTGACACCCGCCTCTCCCTCCCCTCTGCATTGCCAATAGCTGCACCAGCCAAAATACTCATTACTCATTTTTAGAAAAAATGTTAGAAACAACTTTAGTTTGAATTTGCATTCTACATATACCTGCAAAGTTTCATAGTAATCGGTTCATAAATAAAGAAATTAGAAAAAATCAATAATAATTTCAGTAGTGTTAACTTCAAATGGCTTGAGCCACCTCTAAATATTGTCCAAATGACCCAGGATTTCGCCTGTGTTCTTTTTTCATGGGTACGCAGTATTGGACAAATGGCCATCTAAAAATAAAAACTTTCACTTTTTATTGTCACCCTAATGGTCACCCAGTTATGGACTGGCCTATCAGGAGTTCAGGCTTATTGCCAATGGGTCGGTGAGCCAGTCGGGCTTAGATATATTGTAGTGAACAAAGACTGTACAACATCAGACATTTTGGTGACTATTATAGTACAGTGGCATAGCCAAACAATTGTGCATTTTATGATGGAAGCATTAACTTTGGCACAGATATAGAGTAATACATGGTGAATATTTTCAGATATGGCACCACTAGAAACTCAACCACTGTGGGCGCCACATTGAATTTCAAGATGGCCGCCGTTCAGGATCAGCTAAACTAAGTATTTCTGTTTTTATGGTTGCATATTTCATTCCAATGCATCAATACCGTATACATAATCCGGGTTACGAAAATCATTTGTGATAGTTTTTGAAGTTTATTACAGTGAAAAAGACAAGTAAAAGCATTACACTGGAAAATTAACATCCAAATTTTCTGAACTCCCAAAACTTAAATTTTTTTTTTGAACATTCAGCTATTGAGGCCGAATCTCTGTAGATATTTGGCCTTAACAGCCACCTTCACATGCACAAAGTCCAGTGCATTTAAGTGCAGCTTTTTTGCACCTACACTTGCCACCGCAGTGTTTTCTGCAACCGCAAGAGATGAGCTCGTGGCATGACTTTGACACTTCAGAGTGTGGTCCAGAGTGGTTCCAGCTCATCACCCGACTTCATCCAACCCCAGTCACATGGTGATGGCAGACTGACAAATGCTATTGTGGCCTGTCCCCAGATATGTCCAGCCTGATAAGCAGTTCTCTTTATGTGCTGCTCCAGAGCTGCTCGTGTTGGTGGGAGATACTCCAGTGATCTTGATTTTCTTGAAAACAGTTTCTTTCTCAGGACGTTCACGTCACAGCATGTGCTCGTACGGTCATAGAGCAGCACGATGGACCTCTCCAATGACGACAGGATACCATCAGGTAGCTCACTTAGGGTGGAAGCCAGACTGAGGAAGGCGGTTGTCACTTCCAGAAATGCATTCCATGTGGCCCAGGCTGTCTTCTTGCTATGATCTGCTATGCCTGACGCTGTTATATTTGAGCAGCTGAGCTATGGTTAAGGATGCTTCAAAACGTTGTCGTGGCGAGTCGATGCTAGGTCCTTCAAGAATCATTGAAACCAGTGTCATGAGGAGGGTTGAGACACTGTTCTCTTGGCATTTGTCAGAAAAGGATCCGGTGAATCTTTGCCCTTCTGTGAACATATCCTTTCTCACAATTTGTGCAGCTCGTAACAGATGTACAGCATCATTGTCGTGATCATATTTGCATGCCTTTGCTAGAGCGTTTCCTATGTCATCTTCGAAGGCCAGGAGAATGTCACGTCCCTTGTTATGTTCCTGCACATTTGGGAACTGGGCTAATATGCGTTCCTTTAATCGGGTGCTGTGGACTCGTTGGTTCAGCTTTATGCCATGTTCTTCCATTCTCTGAGTATAGAGCTTGACCAAGTCTGACAACTTGAAAACAGGTGCACTGATTTTATCATCAATGGTGCCTTCGATGTATGAAACTTACTCAGCTAACACCACTGATGACACGACCATCTCATAGGTTGTCTCCTGTTTTTCAGTGTCTGATACAGCTCTGGCTCTGTTGTATAGGAATGTCAGACATCTTTTGTGATACTTGGCTTCCCTGGCCACCATATCGCCTTCACTCAGTTGGGCCAGCAGCGCTGTGTTCTCCAATAGCTCTGCAGCTTGGCGCACATGTTTGCCCACTCCAAGAGTCTGTATCTGGTGATACTGTTGTCCAAGATCCTGGTGGCAGAAAAAGCACAGTGCATTTCTCATGCTGTCTACACATGTGGTGTTAGATCTGGTACGCTTTGTTGAGCTTGCTGAAGTGCCTGAACCAGCCTCCTGGCCTGAAGACTCTTTTCTCTTCTGAGCGCGTTGCAGCTTCAAGTTGTCGTATCTAACTCGACAGGATTTATGCCATTTCGCACCTACAACTTCTCCCAATTCATTGAAAGCCAATAAATTGTCAGCAAGTGATTTGTATCCTGCCCCA
Source organism: Homarus americanus (assembly GCF_018991925.1). Taxonomy (NCBI): domain Eukaryota; kingdom Metazoa; phylum Arthropoda; class Malacostraca; order Decapoda; family Nephropidae; genus Homarus; species Homarus americanus. The sequence goes on along the minus strand of NW_024725720.1, from coordinate 15,716 downwards.
CCATCATGCCTTTTCGATGCAGCCGGGCATATTAGTGGCTCTGATTTCCTATCTTGACATATCACACAGATTTCCCAGTTGACTGATGCTGGGGTTCTTGGGGTGTCTAGACTGCTAACATCAACGAGCTTGAACTCCTTCAACATGACTGTTGCTGCTAAGTTGACTAGCTTGAAGCACACAGTTCATAAACTCAATACACCTGAAACAATAGAAATGAACTAATTACAATTATTATGTTACAATAGCACATTAAGCACATTAATTATATAGCACAATAGCACATTAATTATTATGTCACAATAGAACATTAAGTAAAAAATATATTTTGGGCGGCCGCCAGTTGACGTATTATGGGTTCATCGAATGCCTCTGAACCCCCTTTTCTTCTTCCTATAGCCTATCATTTCCCTATACTTCGCAGTATTAGACGGTCTCACAGGACTAAGACAGTAACGTGGTAAAACCTGAATTTTTTTCCTGGATCCGCCCCTGATTTATAGCGGCCACTCAAATCCAGTATCGAGTGGTTCCATATCTGAAAATGTTCATATACCATTACTCCATCGCTGTGCCAGATTTGGTGCTTTCATCATTAAATGCACAATTGTTATGAAAATTGTAGCTATGCCACTCCACTATTGGTATTTAGCATGGTGCACCTGATGATGTTCACAGCAGTAGAATCTATGGGGAAATATTGGTTTAGACTCTCATAATTCAAATATGTACATCTTGGGTTTTCTAAGAATCTATATTCCCAGTACTGTAGTGTCAGGTTGGAAAGTGGTGCAGTCTCTCTTACTACAGTGTCTGGTGTTGAGTTCGGCCAAAGGTAATTGTACTCAAGAGGTTAAGTCAAATGATATACAGCTCTTTTTATGGAATATTTACTTGAAGAATATCACAAATGCTAGCCCTCAACACCATATCAGGGAAAATCTGAAGTGTGAAATCATAAGGAAATAAAAACTGAACTAAATACAGAAACAATTTGGATAGAATGGACTAGTTGACGGTTCTGGGCAAACACAAGAAATACACTCTGCCACGTTCGTAGAGTGATACGGTATATATAATTTGTAATAATAGTTTAAAGTCCTGCTATAATAGTCGAGTTAAGTTTATTTCTCTAGAAACAGGACCGCCATTTGAAATGACTTCACTAGTTTCAAACACCGCTGGGCTGCAGTCGTAGGTAGCAGAAAGGATGGCCTCTTCAGACCCCAAATGCCACGTTCAGGAAAGTTTTAAAGGTGTTGTTTTATGGTCATGTCAGGGACAAATCCTAAATGAAGAAATGTGCCGCGAAGAGCTGCTTCAAACAAAGGCTGGATGGATATTCGAGTGATAGGGGTTGTGTGTATATGGAACTGCCCAGTATGAATCAATAGGCCCGCTGCAGTTTCCTCCATTCTTATGTTCTTTCGGACATAAAAAAACTCCCTTGTTCACACCAGCTCAGCTGTCATGTACAGTAGTACCCCGATTAACGCGGTCAATAAAACCCACAGGGTACCATGTTAAGTGAAAACCGCGCTAAGTGAACAACAGAACATATGGGATTAATTCCAATAGAAACTGGCCCAACCCCCAAACTCCACTTTTTGACGACACATAACTATGTTGTAGTAAAAATTTTATCTTAACTTTATGATGGTATGAAAAAACAAGTAATATAGAAGAGGTTAGGTTAGGAAAAATAAAGGTTAAGTTAGGAAAACTAAAAGTTATGTTGAACACTTACGTTAGTAGAAGAGATGGGTCGGCGTACGGGGATGGAGGCTGGTTCTGAGGCAGAGGGCAGGCTACTGGCCCTCAGGTGAGTCACCATCACTGTCACCCACACTTGTCAGGGCCTCCCTGACAAATCCCTCAAAGTCATCTTCACTGTCTCTACCTCTGTCACTATCACTGGCTTGGGCTGGCTGTGGTGGGTTGCGGGCGAAGAACTCGGTTTTGCTTTTTTGACGGCTGGTGTTTATGTTGTCTTGATACACCGTGATGTACGGCTCCATAGCCTGCACCAGCCGGGTATGGAAGACTTCATAGCGGTCATCGTCATTGTCGCGGGAAAGGAAGGACTTCATTTTCTCTGCACACTCCATGGCACCCTTAATATCACTATGACTTAATCTGTGTTCTTCGGAGAATGACGCACCTTCTTCCTCCTCTTCACTGACGTGATCTTCTTCCAACATCTCGTCGGCAGTCACTTCAGGATCTCTGATCACCTCCAGGATGTCTTCGTTGGTGGTCTCGGAGAAGCCTTCAGCTGTAATATTGAGCGCAGCTTCTCTGGCAAGGTCCACTGCTACTGCAACAGTCTGAACCTCACCAGTCACAGGTTCACTCCTCCTCTCACCTGGTATGCCATGCAACACATGTCTCCATGCGTGACGAATCGTAGCAATAGACAGCTGATCCCATGCCTCCACCAAGAAGTCTACAGCTTGTTTGACGTTAAACTTCTTCCAAAATTGTTTGACGAGAACTTCTTGAGTCGCCACCTCTTGTTCCTTGTCCTCGTCGCTTTTACTCTCGCTGTCGGTGTCACCCAGCTTATGCAACTCATCCTTGGTGTTGGTAGAGTCGTTCAGGAGCTTGAACTTCTTTGCAGAGTACGCAGCTTTCACATTGCAGATCAACTCCTGGTCCATGGGCTGGATTAATGACGTAGTGTTGGGAGGAAGGAAGACCACTTTTACGTTGGGGTGACGATCCATAAGTAGGGGCGAGTGTCCAGGTGCGTTGTCAAGGAGCAACAAAATGTTGAATGGAACATTCTGTTGCTCGCAGAATTTCTTCACGTCAGGAACAAAACAGTTGTCAAACCAGAAGAGGGACAGAGAAGAGGACATCCACGCCTTACGTGCGGTTAGCCAGTGGACATTAAGCTTGTTCATGTCCATATTCTTGTAGGCGTGCGGCTTGCGGGCTGTGTGAATCACCGATAACTTTGGTTTACAGGTACCGGAGGCATTGGTGGTAAACAGGACGGTGATGCGTTCCTTCTGCATCTTCCGGCCCCGAATCTTGCTGGCATTCTTTACAACGAAGGTCTTGGACGGTAGCTTTTTCCAGAAAAGACCAGATTCGTCCATGTTAAACACCTGGTCGTCGGTGTACTGTCCTTCCTCCATAATCTCACGTAAGAACGGAGGAAAATCTCTAGCCGCCACACGGTCAGCACTCGCTTCCTCACCACCAATGTTGATGTTGGTGATCTTGTTCCTCTTCTTAAACCTATGCAGCCAACCAGAGGAAGCATTGAAGGGTTTGGGCTCTGCAATTCCCAGCTTACGTGACACTGCTGCGTATAGCTCACGTGCGTACTCCTGCACTGAGCGCGTGTCCACCGCCATGTTGCGTCGCGCCTGACGAATCAAATAACTCACCAGCAAATTTTCCACTTTTGCCAGCACCCTGTTCTGGCAATACCTGATCGTTGAAGCACCTGCAGACTTTGTGATTTTCATGTGCTCTTTGATCTTGGCTGCATCCTTCTTGATAGTGCGAATCGTAGATTCGTTGACGCCATGCTGGCGCGCGAGATCAACTTGTCGTTTTCCTTTCTCCAAATCTTGAATGATGTGGTACTTCACTTCGTAGCTTAAACCACGGCGTGTCTTCTTGAGCTTAGGGTGGCTGGGTCCAGGTAAGGAAAGGTCTCTCTCTGGTGGCGGTGGTGGTCCGGGGGAAGCCATTTCACAGAACAATGGGTTCACGTATACACGGAGTGGCCTGGAGGGATGAAACTGCCGCGGCTAGGTGAAGCGTCGTCTTTCCTCCCTCCCTCCCTCCCTCCCCCGGGTGGACACGTCATAATACTTTAAGCCAATTACAGCTAGCAGCAGAGGGGGGGTAGGGATGCATGGCCAATCACAGTCCGATACGGCATATGACGTCAGTGATAACACAACAGAGACATCCACTGCGCAACCTTACAGCGTGGCTTGCCCAAGCGGAGGGAGGAGGGAGGAGGCGGGAGCAGGCAGGTGGGGCAAATCTAAAAATAGCGTCTCGAGCCGGACACTCGCCGCGTATACGTGGAAAAAACCCGCGTTAAGTGAAAGTTCGGCTCTGGCGAGGCACCGCGTATACGGTAAAACGCGCTAAGCGAAACCACGTTAAGCGGGGTATTACTGTACTCTTACATGGTAGATTTCTAAAAAAAGATTTCAGTGCATTTACAAAGTATATCAGTACTAGATGGAGATACGAGTAAATTTAGAAGCGATGACATTGTCTGGACTTTGTTTTGATAATGCCTGATGCAAGCTAAACATGACAACATAGTGCTGTTATTGTTTTGATGATTCATTAATGAACCACTGGGATATATCATCATTTATATTAATTAATGGGTAAAATTTTACTATAACTACATAGAGTGCTTTGATGTTTAGATTCAAGATAGGCTATATTGGGTAAATTTTAAGTTTAGGTCATCCCTGTACAGTAGAACATCGATTTAAAGCATTTTAATTTAAGATTATTGATTTAAAGCGACATCCATAATTAAGGACAATGTTTTAATTTAAAGCGAATCTTTCCTATTTTGCACGAGTCAATCTGGCGCATCATATTTTAAAATTCGCTACACTGTCCTAAGGGCAAAGCTGTACTGTACATGTCCTCAAAATAATGTACTAAATGATTACTAAAATTTTTGTCTAGTGCAAACTATAGCATGATTATATTAAAATTAATCACTATCTTACAAGAATTCCAGGAAAGTAAATTATATTCTCCCTGGTCAGTTCAGTGACATTTTATAAACAAAAAGCAAAAACTCAATCTAAAGGACATAAACAAATAAATACTTCACTAGACCTTCGGCGCCAACTGCCGAAAGTGTCACTGTCACCTCCCTCCCCCCTCCCCATCTTCCCAGCCAGGGTTGGGTGGTTATAGGCTTAAAGTTTTTTTATCTTATATATCACAGTCTAAAGTCAGAATATTATTTGCATTGCTAGAATCCTTGCAAGACAGCAAATAATTTGAATATAAACGTCATATATTTTGCACAAGAGAAATTTTTTTTAGCCCTGTGTAATAAAATTAATTAAAAGTAAAATTTGTATGTCTAATGCGAACTATAGCATGTACTTTATACAGTGATCCCTCGGTTAACGAGATTTCGGTTAAAGATTTACCTTCCATAAGTTCTTAACTTCGGTTAACGAGCAATCCCTCGATTAACGAGTTTTTTATGAGCCGACTTCAACATGTTTTCGCTTGCATTTGGCGGTCCACCAGCTGTAGTATTAGTCCGCCAATACAGTAATCGGTTTTAGGGCTTAAATTCCTTACTATTTCAGTAAATATCAAGAAGTTTATACTATTCAATAATTTTAAAAGTTTAATATTAACTTTTTTAGTCATTTTAACAATTATTGAACATAATTGAAGGTAAAGAAACTAGTTTCTGGCGTGCCATCCAGCCTGTTAACACACCAGACAGGCGTTAGTCTCTCTCTGTTTTCAGTGGAGGTAACATCTTGCTTGAGACTCTCTTCAACTGAACGCTTTTTTTCTGTTTCCAAGCAAATTATTGGTCATTTTGAAATTTATTTTACATATTGACAATATATAATGCAGTGCAGTGTTGATTTAAAGAAAATAATCTTGAATTACATCAAGAGAACTAAAATTTTATGGGTGAAATGGTGCCATGGGGTGACTTCTCTTCCACCCCAATGCCTTCTCTTCTCCCTTCTTCTCCACCCCCATTCTAATTCCCATCATCATCATCCAGGAGCCTTCTACATACACACCTCAAAGTAAGTGTACTTTTCTAACTTTTTTGTTGAATTTAGGCAATTTTTGGTGAGCTGGAACCAATTACCCAAAAACCCATTGAAACAATGGTTTCGTTTAACGAGCAACCTGCTGGAATGGATTGTGCTCGTTAACCGAGGGACCACTGTATATTGAATTTATCCATCATTTTAGTTCTCATGATTTTGTGTGATTCATTTTGACATTTTTATTTATGTTTGTTTTCAGCAATTTCTAGTTTTATTACCTTAAAGACTAAGAGGAATTTATTATTATTTTGACATTTACTAGAATTTATTTTCTTTCCATTTGTGTCAACCTGTGTCATTAGTTCTAATCTACTTACAGACCTTTTTGTGAGTTAAGTGATATCTAGCAAATTACAGTTTGATGTGTAAATACTGAGAAACATAATATGTATTGTCAATTTGATTATGCTAATTAATGTTAGATATTCCAGCTTGGATTAAGAAAGAATATTTTGCAAAAATATTTTGTCAACATCTTACAAATTTTCATTTAAGCGACCAGGGGGAGTTGTAATAATGCCATGTATTTTGGAGTAAATTGTGTCATGTTTTATAGGAAATACAAGAAAATTCTGCTTAGACAAAGATTACCCGCCATAACACAGTGTTCCCGCTAAAACCAGGAGTGCCCGAGAAGCCTGAGACATGAGCCTGAGCCAATCACAGTGACCTGTGAGTGTGACATCATAAGCCTAACTGTGCTTACTGGCTGGAAGCTAGAGTTTATGCCCAGCAAGAAGGTACTCAGTCTGGTTAGTGTTGGTTAAGTGTGTGGGGGGTCGGCAGGTTTTCAGCATGGAGAGATATATCTAAGTAAGTACCCTTAAGGTTTTAACCGTTTCACAATATATATTGCGATCATGTGACCCCTGTTTAACTAGCTAGGAAAGTGTAACTGTTCATTCTGAATAATGTTGTTAATAAACTACCAACCATTAAGAATACTGTAGTTCTCGATTACCTTCCCTGGACCCCTCTGATTAGGTTAGGTTAAGTTAGGTTAGGTTGTTAGGTTAGGTTGAGTGAAGTCGGTTTTCGGTGATTTTCTATGTTCTTTTACACATATTTCTAATAACCAAAGAAGGAATGGTGCACTATTATAAATTGACCTAATTATCTACCAAACAAAGCAATTTCCATAAAAATTATTATATCATAATTCACTGATGAAAATAGAGTAAAAATTTAAGGTGAATTTATAGTAAAGCACCAGTCTTTCTCTCGCTGTTATTAATACATATTTTGTAATTCTTAAACATTTCTAAGAAATTTTTCGTCTGTGATATTTCCAACGGAAATTAAGGATAATCGAGGTATTAATTTTCCAATATTATTATACAGTATTTGGTCAGTCACAAGTGTCACCGTGTGTTGTTTATGTCTCGCGGAGAAGCTTTGACCCCCCCCCCTCACCCAGTGCTCCGTTACCTCCATGTTGGCTTTTTAAGCATCTAGAGCGCATGTGCTGTATTTTGTACTTAAAATTCAAATCTCGCTCCCGAAGCACCCACGCATTGTTCATTGGCTAAGACAAAAAAACTCTTGCCCAATAATAAGTCTCTTTATTCGCTATAGCGTGGATGCATCGGGAGCGAGATTTGAATTTTCAGTACAAAATACGGCTGAACAGGTGGAATATACCTTATATCGCAGTGTATAAGTCGACCCTATTATTTTCAGGTTAAAAGTTTGAATTAGGCCTATTCGTGGCATATAAGTCGACTGCAAAACTTCCAAACTACAAAGCGGCATCCCTCTGATCATCCGACATCACGTCCTTCAATAGTCGTGTATCACAGTCAGGTTATTCGGCGACTTTGTGATCCGTGACTATCGAAGGACGTGACGTCAGATGATCAGAGGGATGCCGCCTGGGTCACTGACCGTGCTAATCTCTCATTTTTAGAGGTCCACTAATCCTATGTGAGTGAGGTCAGTTTTGAATATAAGCTCAGACTTCGTTTCATAGCTCCAGTACCGTTTCAGCCCTTGTCAAGTTCAGTACTTGTAGTGCAATGTTTGTGTGACGGAATAACATACTTATGTAATGAGATGCAACCATTTTAAAGCGCTGCATTACATTTCACTATTCCACTGCACTTTCCTACAAGATTTACATAATTTTTTGGGGTAATTATAGATAAAGCTAAAATGCATGGTATATACACTTGCGCACTACACTCTGTTAGAAAGTAAAAAATATATTTGTCTAGTGTATTTGTGTGTGTTTAGACCGAATATGACCTTCATTTCTGGCGTAAATTAGCCGTTTTTTTTATCAAATTTTTTGGTTGGACTTTTCCGAAAAAAATAATGGCTGAGCGAATAAAAAAAAAAAACTAGAAAAACAAAAACCGAACCTAACCTAACTGATTCTCACCATATGATGGAATCAACTATTTCTTACCTTATTGGCCTGGTTGCTGACGTTGATTCCACTCATGTTGTTCTTTGCGGTCTTTACATTCAGTCTTGCACTTAGGTCACTTTACTGAGGTTAGAAGAACACCATGCGATCGAAAATTTGCGAGTTTTTTCCCCCAAAACTTGCAATCAGCTCCATATAATTGAAGTGACACCCATCGCAGACTCCCATGGTCGGAAATGAATTTGAATTTCGAAATATGAGACCCAAAATAAAACTCGAATTTGATTGGGCCAAAAATACCGCAAATTAAACCCAAAATCATTTTAATTGGTTGCAAAAAAAACACGCTTTTGATTGGCCGCGTGACGTGTATGGGAATGCATGCGCGTGATGATTGAAAAAAGATAAAATTTTGGATACGCTTTCTTCGTTATTATACATTTCCGCCGGTTATGTAATAGATGAAAATTATCTTATAATTACACGTCTTATTCGAATATGATAATAGATTAGTGGTAGGAATGTGTGGTGTGTAAACGCAAAAATACCAATAATAATAATAATAATAAATACAAAAATGAAAAAGATCAATATTGTGAGAACCAATATATGTATGTTGTGTTGTCAATAGTAAGATAAACAAATGAGACCCTGCAATTGTGTGTAAATGCGGCAGAAAGTCAGATCATCAACCTGGGACTTGGTCACATATGGCAGCAGGGTCTACCATTAGACAACACATTATGCTTCCAACATCTTCCCAGGCGGTAGTACCTCCCTGTTTGGTGGCTGCCTACTCACCTTCTCATATTTCCTCTCTTTTCTTCCCCAAGGGGCACCACATACACATTTAATATGTAATTACTAACTCACCAACAACTTCCTCTGATGTCCACCTCGCCCAAAAATAACTATATTTCTTGAGAAACTTAAAAAATGTAGAAATTGGTGAAGTTTGTTGTTGACAAGTGCGGCAGCCACTGCATGACTGACCAACTAGATGTTGTCCGATTCTCTCTCTTATCTTTCATTAGTTAATTTTTTTCAATATCATTACTATAATAAAAGTATTTTAGTAATACAAATTTTATTTTATAAATAATTTTACTTTTATTATAATTTTTAAGGTTTTAATTCCCGTAATGTTAATATGTTAATGTTAAACTAAACTTAAGTCAGTCTCTGAAGAATCGAACAGTATAAACACGTTTACAAATTCACTAAAATAAATTTAATTAAAAAAATCCCTTTAACTACTTAAAGTGTATTATTAATATTTTATAAATATTTAACACTACATATAAGCTTATTGCACCATAGTTAACCCGCTATTTTTAACTATACATAATAATATTGTGACTGGCAGTGGCAACCAAAGACCATCATAGGGGAAGTAGTTTTTTTTTAAAGACATTATCACCTTTTTTTATATTCGCCACTTATCACCTTACTAGCCGTTTGGGCGGTTTATCCAGTGTTAGCACAGGAGGAAACCGGGAACCAGGAAACCTGTGGTGTTTTTGGTAGGGTTGTAGTGGAAGGGACAACTGAGCTCCCACGCACGTACCAGCCAATCAGTGCACAGCCAGCGGTGCCGGTAGACCTACTCTCCAGTGCGACGCACACGTACCAACGCCAGGACCAGAGTGCCGGGTGTGCCTGTGGGGTTATGAGATATTGGTTCACACTCAGGATGGGATGGAGAAAGGAAACTCACAATGTGCTCACTGTATACATATTGTATTGGATGTACAATGCAGCTTGTTGCTGGGTAGGCAGCATGGTAACAAGCGTTGAGTAGGAGAGAGCTGATTGGTGAGGGTGCCCAGAGGAGCACACGGCTTGAGGGACGCCAAGGTGGCGAGGGTGCCGGAGCCGCCAGGCTGGCGCGGAGGAGGAGGTATTGCTTGCTGGTGGCACTGTGTAGAAAGAGGCTGGTCACAGCGGTGTCAGATATTATAAGGTGGGGGAAGGCGTGGGTAGATAATTGACCCCCGCTCTGTGGGCGGCGCTGGAGGCGTAGGCTGGGGAATTCGAGAAGGTTCGGTGCTTGTAGGGGAAGAATCCACTACAATACTCCCTTTCCCCTCCGGGAGGCGTCGGGAGGCTGGAGGTTGGCAGGGTTGCGTGCCACATGTGAGGCAGAACGGGCGGTGCATGCCACATGTGAGACAAAACGGCGAGGGTGTGGATGAACCGGCCGCTAGGAGGGGGGGGGGCAACTCTGTCTAGATACACGAGATCTGTGGGAGAAAAGAGGGAGAAGGAGGGTCGTGGAGGCGATGAATGTTGTGCTTCACTCGCTACAGGTACAGAGTCCTCAGATGCGCCTGCTGGGGTGTGTGGGCCTGGGTCAGGAGCAGGGTCTGCATCAGCAGGAAGAGGGTTCATGACAGCAGCAGGGTGCATGACAGTAGCAGGGTCCACAATAGCAGCAGGGTGCAGGGCAGTAGCAGGGGGTACCTGAGGGAGAAAACAGGGGTGTGTGGGTCCGCGTCAGGAGGAGGGGCCGAGTCAGGAGGAGCGGCAGGGGGTACTGCTGGGCCGGGGGCGGCGTCTGAGGCAGGACAGGTGTGTTGGGGTCGGTAGGACGTGGTGCTTGGGGCAGGAAGAGGAGCGGCTGTCTGCTTAGAGTAGCAGAACTGCTCTAGGGTGTCTAACCTGCGGTGTAGAGACAGAAGTTGTAGAGCCGATGAGAGCTGCCTCTGCGTGGGTAAGCAAGTCTTCCATGTTGCTTGAAGACTGGGAGAGTGATTAGTTTTCCTCCATCCTGTGTGAGTGCGAATCTCCAGGGGTCATCATTTGTGGGGTAATGGGTTATTAGTTCACACTCAGGATGGGATGGAGAAAGGAAACTCACAATGTGCTCACTGTATACATATTGTATTGGATGTACAATGCAGCTTATTGCTGGGTATGTAGCATGGTAATAAGCGTTGAGTAGAGAGAGCTGGGTGGTGAGGGTGCCCAGAGGAGGGACACGCGGCTTGAGGGACGCCAAGGTCGCTGGCGGGAGCGGCAGCCACCAGGCTGGCGCAGAGGAGGAGGTGTTGCTTGCTGGTGTCACTGGGTAGAGAAAAGCTGGTCACAGCGGTGTCAGGACCTTATAAGGCGGGGGTAGGCGTGGGTAGATAGTTGACCCCCGCTCCGTGGGCGGCGCTGGAGGCGTAGGCTGAGGAATTCGAGAAGGTTCGGTGCTTGTACGGGAGGAATCCACAACATGCCTAGCCTCACAAGGAGGCATCCTCAGTCCAATGCTGTTCAATGTCCTGATGGAAAATCTTGTCAAACTTCCTTTCAGACAAACAGCCAAGCTCCTATGCTATGCAGACGACTTACAGCTTATAGTAAGAGGATCAAACAGACTAGCCAACATGCAACACGCACTCCAACTTATAGAAGAGGAGTGCAACAGACTTGGACTCAAGATAAATCCAGCCAAGTCGAAAGCGATGGCCATCTGCACAGACACACCAGACAAGATGCTCTCCATACAAAACACGCCGGTAGTCTGGACCAACACCCACCAGTGTCTTGGAATCTGGTTTGACCAGAAACTCACTTTCAAGCCGCAACTCGAGTATCTCAGGCACAGGACGAAGAGCAGACACAATATAATGAGGTCGCTCACCAGCACAACCGCAGGAGCAAACCTTCATGTGCTCAAAGCCTACTACACGGCCGCCATCAGATCGCTGGTAGATTACAGTGCTCCAGCACTCAATGGACTGAGAGAAGACCAGATAGCTAAGCTAGAAGTTATCCAAAATAATGCTCTCAGGACCATGCTCGGAGCACCCATGTGGACCAGAATTTGCAATTTGCAAATGGAAACCGAACTACCACCCCTGGCAGTACGAGTCAAGCAGGTGACAGCCGGACTCCTCGCCAAAATCTGTAGATCAGATAAGCCCACAGCTGCCAAAATTCGAATCAGTGCCTCCCTCCACCTCGACCACAGAGTGCGAGGGGCCACCTGGTCGCACGAGGCCAGTGAGGTCATCCGACACCTGCAAGCAGAAACACTCGTCAAGAACAACCAAGACACACGAGACAATGGTTCCGTAGTTCCTCCACCATGGAGCCCTCCACCAGCCACATTAAGAATTACCGACCTAGGCGATAGTAAAGACAACCTCCAGAAGGAGGACCTCAAAAAAATAACTCTGGAACCCATAGCCACCGAGACACCGGCTGATGCAGCATCATACTTCACAGACGGCTCGGTGGACCCAAAACATCATACATCCGGAGCGGCCTTCTACACCCAAGGTCAGACCCTCCGATGGAGACTTTCTAATGACTGCTCCACCCTACAAACAGAGCTGGTAGCAATCTCAAAGGCCCTACAACACGCTGCAACACAACACAACAAGTCCATCATAATTCACACGGACTCGAAATCGGCCATGCAGGCGCTGCAACACAGTCAACCAAGAGACAACGTCCACATCATAACCTCGATCCTCGCACAGCTACAGGAATTCCAAAGACAAAACCGCCCAGTCGTCTTACACTGGATTCCCAGTCATGTAGGGATCGGAGGAAACGACGTGGCAGACGAAGCAGCCAAGGCAGCTACACGTTCTAGTAGCGTACACATCCAAGTTCCAGCAAGCGTGCAACAGATCAAGAATCACCTCAGAAAGACTAGCAAGCTCCACATCAAAAAGAGCTTCCTTCACGCATTCAACGCTGGTTCCCAATCAGCCAAATGGTACCTGGCGGCTACAAAAGGGGAACCACCTTTCGCTGACAAGAAAACACCAAGACAAACCCAAGTCAGCCTTCATCGACCACGGCTAGGGTACAAGTGCTCCTGGCAGATGATCGGAAATGACGTCATGGAATGCACCTACTGTCAGGAGCCAGCAGCCAACCCACTTGAACACTATCTCCTCGACTGCGAAGTCACACAAAGCCTCCGAAACAGAACTCAAATCTCCCAAGAAGCACACACAACACGAACGGCCACTCTAACCCGAAAGGCCCAAACAGACCACATTGACGACCTTCTCCGGCTCATCACACGATACCCACCACCCAGATAGCTTGGGAAGTATCCTCTCCCAGCAAGTGCGGACTCCAGTTCGGGGGGCGCGCCACTCCGAAACTGACCACGTCCAAGAGTGGGGGTTGGTGGTAAGCGTCCACCGATCGGGGGTCCGCTCACACTTGCAACCTGCAGTATCCTTCCAAATCTGCAGGTGGGACCACCTCCAATCCCAATCCGGTCTGGCTGCTCCTGGAGCTCCAGCCGGAACCACCAAACGGGCCGCCTATAGGCAAAGGCCCGTGTCGGACTACGGTCCGACAATCTCAACAACAACAACAACATACAGACACAATTTAGCAACCTAATTAAACTAATCACACAGCAAGGATGGACACCGGAACGCAGAAACATATACAACCTAATACACGAACAGCTAAAAAAACATCTCATAAGAAGCATACAACAGGAGCTGGCCGAAGTTGATTTCAGAAACGGAAGGAAACTACCATAAACCGAATCAGTTCTGGCAGAAAATTAAGCACTTAATGGGAACCTCAAGCAACGAGTCAAACTATATAATAAATAGTAATCAAGTCAAATTAACAAAACCAACCGAACAAGAACCGGAATTTAGATCTTTCTGGAGTAAGATTTTTCAAATCACCAATGAAGAAAACTTAAACTTTTGCATGACCACAGAGAGGGAAGTATCCAACCATATGTCGCAAATAACCCATATTTGGCAACCGAGCCCAGCGATCGACCTGAATACACTGGATGACATGTCCCCACTAAACAAACCAATCACGGTAGACGAAATAGTAAGAACAATCAATAGCGTTAAGAACAAGGCTCCTGGAGTCAGTAAAATAAATAAACTCATTTTACAGCAATTACCAAGCAACATGGTACTTCTACTAAGAAATTTATTCATTGCATCCATAGCTTCAGGCTACTACCCAAAGAAATTCAAGACAGCAATTATTATCAGACTGATACCACAACCGAGAAAAGCCCCCACAGCAGTTGAAAACTACAGACCAATCTCTCTCTTAGAAACACCGGGAAAATTTTTGGAAAAAATAATTAACCAACGATTAAGAACACACCTGGAACTGGAATACAAATACAACCCTAGACAACACGGATTTAGGAAACACAGAGGAACAAACACAGCCATAGCCCTTATATACGAAAGTATTGCAAACGCAATGCATAATAAAGAACAGTGCAGCATAGTTTTAGGGGACGTGGCAAAAGCGTTCGATAGGGTCTGGCACTTGGGACTTAAATATAAAATAACTAATCAAGTAGTCCCTAACAACTTCACTTCTCTACTGTGTAATTTCTTAGACAATAGAGAAGCACACATTATAATAAGCAATCACAAAGGCCCGAGCTTCAGACTTTATAGTGGAATACCACAAGGAAGTAATTTATCCCCAACTCTTTACACAATCTACACTTCAGACATACCGCCACCAATTCACGGTGAATACATCGCATATGCTGATGATGTCACCCAGATCATCCGCCATCCAGGCAAGGGCAAACAGATGATGGCATTAAAAACAGCTCGCGCCATAATACAAATAAATAATTACGAGAAGAAATGGAAAATAAAAACTAATACACAGAAACTAAAAATCATACACATTTCAAGGATAAACCCAGCACCAATCACAGTAAACAAGGAAGAAATACAATACTCAAACGAAGGAAAAATACTGGGGCTAACAATAACAAGAACCGGAATAAATAAACACATAACAGAGCGCAATAGACTAGCCCAGATACAGCTTACCAAATTAAGAAGATTCGGCAAAATGGAAGAGAAAATACAACTACACCTATTTAAAGCACTTGTCCGCCCCTATCTTCAATACCCGCCAATACCATTAAACACGATCAGCCGTACCAACCAATTAAAACTCCAGGCAACACAAAACAAAGCCACCCGCAGAGCCTCCAAACAACGTCCCCCATACACAACCAAAATTAAAGAGCTTCACGAAAAATACATTTTACCACTAAACATAAGAACATACAGTACAGCCAAGCACAGGCAGTATGGTACAAACTAGAAGCCATGGAAGACGAAATATATAATCGACTAAAAACAGAGGACACCACAAGATCACACAACTGGTGGCCAAAAAGTCTTTTCCATAACCCTCAAGAGCCAGAACTATTGTACACTAAACAGTAAACAAAAGATGAGAGTATTCTACTAGTTACACAAGGACCTAGTAGACCTCTCCAACTTACACAATAACAAACAACCCCTTGCTAGCTAGCTTAGCCTCCCACTAGCGTAGCTAGGGGGGGGGGCGGACCGTCCCCCTATATTTCCCTTGAGCTCAGGCGACCTCTCCCAGTCAGCCTTCACCACAATGATATATCGTCTCTGGTAGGTGGATACCAACAGCCAACCTGTTCTTATTCTCTACTACTTTACTTCCCCGTTTCTTTCTTCTATCTTACCTCTTCTCTCCTTCCATACCATTGCCATTTTATCTCATTATCATCATCATCATCA
>NW_024725719.1:5000-7446 GCF_018991925.1 Homarus americanus | reverse complement strand
TGTCCTGATCTACCTACCCAGCACCACGAGCAACGCCATCTAGGGACGAAACCTGAGTATGACTACTCTTAGTTACCACTCCGGGGTTTCCCTTCTCCATATCCTGGTTGTTGCGTCACCTCCTCCAAGTCTTCTTCATAAGCTCCAGTTCGATGAGAGGGCAGTTCACTCTGGGAAGTGACCACAGGATCACCTATCCTGGAAACCTACGGCACAGTGACTACCTACCGTCTTCTACAATACTCAGCCTTACTCGTCAGCCATCTCAGCTCCGCACTTAAGTATTTGTAATCTTATATTGCCTCCCACCTCCACCTTGCTTCAAAATTGTTGTATGTTGTATAAATATGTATATACTGTTAATGTTTAGGTTAAGTATGGTTAAGGGTAAATTATAGACAGCTGAATATTTTGTTTAGGATTTTATGGTACTTTATTATACACAACAAAAACTCGCATCCTTTGTCTACCCTTTTATAGTCCGATTGTCTTTTTGTTGTTGTTGTTGCCTGTTGGGATCTGGATAGACTTTTAACTATATTCTAAATCCCCAACTCGTAACAATATATATATATATATATATATATATATATATATATATATATATATATATATATATATATATATATATATATATATATATATATATATTTATTTATTTATTTATTTATTTATATGCTGATAACCACAAGGAAAGAAGAAAACACGAAGTTCCCAAGCGCTTTCGTGTAATTCACATCTTCAGGGGTGAGTGCAGACTAGAGAGAGTAATACAAATCAAGGTGTATATATACAGAGGGTGAGACCAGGTCCACAATGGTCAGGTATTAGGTAATGACCCTACTAATCTTTAAATAGCACACAACGGTTGGTGGTCAGGTCAGATGGTCAAGTGACCCGGCCTTCTCACCTGATCACAAATCTTCTTAATTACAAAATTGTCCAGCTTGTACATGCTGTTACTCAAATTCATGTTGAATGCTTCGGTATGTTTAATAAGGCTAGATTCTATGATGTTCCTACTGTCAATTGACTTACATGGTAATATTGAGGAGGCATTATCCCAGTCAATGCAATGCTTGTTATCCCTCAAATGAACAAACAGAGCATTGGATTCCTGGCCTGTCCTAACACTGTATTTGTGTTGTTTAATTCTAGTTGCAAGATCTTTACCTGTCTGGCCTAAGTAAAACATATTACATTCCTTGCAAGGAACTTTATAAATGCAACTAATTGTGTTGTTGGGGGAGTTCTTGATTAACATTTGTTTAACAGTGCATGAGTTTTTAAATGCCACATTGACGTTCCAGGTTTTTAGCTGTGCAGGAATGTGTGAGAAATTTTTGTGAAATGGTAATATTAAGATATTCTTATGGTCATGGGTGGGCTTGGGGTCAGTTCTATAAAAAGTTTTCTTAGTAATGTTTAAGCATTTGTCTATGAAAGATCTAGGGTATTTAAGGTTTGAGCCAATATTATATATATATTTGTATTCCTCATCGATGAATTCCGGACTGCAAATTCTCAAGGCACGTAAAAAACATTGTTGAAAATACTGACTGTTTGACTTTATTATGGTGGGCAGAATAATAATGAATGTATGAACACACATTAGTTGGTTTTCTATAAATACTGAACTTAAAAGTGTTACCTATTCTGTGTATCAGACAGTCTAGGAATGGCAATTTACAGTCTTGCTCTAATTCCACAGTGAATTTGATCGAGGGGGCTAAGTTGTTAAGTTGTGGCAGGAAAGTTTTTAGGTCCTCATTACATGGCCAGAGACATAATACATCATCAACATATCTAAACCAGACTGCTGAGGGTGGTAAAATATTACTTAATAGTTTCTTTTCAAAGAATTCCATATATAGGTTGCTTAATACAGGTGAGAGTGGGTTACCCATTGCCATACCAAATTTTTTAGCATAATATTCCCCATTGAATTCGAATTTGCAATCCTTAATACATAGTTTGATGAGTTCGATGAAGTCGTCTTTCGAGACGGGCAGTGAAATGTTATCCAGGGAATCTATGAGGAACTCTAGTAAATCATCAACTGGGACCTTTGTAAAGAGTGACGTTACATCAAAGCTGACCAGTTTAAAATCATGATTAATGTGTAAGTTATTGAGTTTATCAACCAGATCCATATTATTCTTGATAATGGAGTTAGAAATGTTGCCAACTAGGGGATTTAGTAAAGAAACTAACCATTTAGATAGTTTATAAGAGATTGACCCAACTGAGCTAATGATGGGTCTTGCTGGGTTATTGGGCTTGTGGGTCTTGATTACACCGTACATGTATGGCAGTGGAGGGGACGTTGAAGTAAGATGTTTAATGAGCGTAGCTTTGCCTCTCAATAGGGACTTCAGTTTTTTGTTGAACTGGGTGTTGACAGTGTTGAGAGGATTATTTATGAGTTTAGAATATGTTGTAGTAT
>NW_024725718.1:0-10710 GCF_018991925.1 Homarus americanus | reverse complement strand
AACAACCACGACCATGATTATAACAACCACGACAATGATTATAACAACCACGACCATGATTATAACAACCATGATTATGATCATAAATGCGACTATGATTATAACAACCTCGACCTTGATTATAACACCCACGACCATGATTATAACAATCACGACCATGATTATAACAACCACGACCTTGATTATAACATCCACGACCATGATTATAATAACCACGACCATGAATATAACAACCACGACCTTGATTATAACACCCACGACCATGATTATAACAATCACGACCATGATTATAACAACCACGACCTTGATTATAACAACCACGACCATGATTATAACAACCACGACCATGATTATAACAACCACGACCATGTTTATAACAACCATGATTATGATTATATACACCACGACCATGAAAATGACACTCACGAACATGATTATAACAACCACGACTATGATCATAATAACCACGAATATGATTATACACACCACGACCATGATTATAACACTCACGACTATGATTATAACAACCACGACTATGATTATAATAACCACGACCATGATTATAACAACCACGACTCTGATTATAACAACCACGACCATGATTATAACAACCTTGACGATGATTATAACAACCACGACCATGATTATAACAACCACGACTAAGATTATAACAACTATGACCATGATTATAACAACCACGACAATGATTATAACAACTACGACCATGATTATAACAACATTTAATTCATGATTAAATAAATCCAATGACCATGATTATAAATAACCTCGACCATGATTATAACAACCACGACTATGATTACATCAAGGACGAATATGATTATATACACCACGACCATGATTATAACACTCACGACTATGATTATAACAACCACGACCATGATTATAACAACCACGACAATGACTATAACAACCACGACCATGATTATAACAACCACGACAATGATTATAACAACCACGACCATGATTATAACAACCACGACCATGAATATATACACCATGACCATGATTATAACACTCACGACTATGATTATAACAACCACGACTATGGTTATAATAACCACGACCAGATTATAACAACCACTACTATGATTATAACATCCACGACCAAGATTATAATAACCACAACCATGAATATAACAACCACGACCTTGATTATAACAACCACGACTATGATTATAACAACCACAACCATGATTATAACAACCACGACCATGATTATAACAACCACAACTACGATTATAACAACCACGACCATCATTATAACAAAAACGACCATGATTATTACAACCACGACTATGATTATAACATCCAAGACTATGATTATAACAACCACGACCATGATTATAACAACTACGACCATGATTATAACAACCACGACCATGTTTATAACAACCACGAATATGAATATATACACCACGACCATGATTATAACACTCACGACTATGATTATAACAACCACGACTATGATTATAATAACCACGACCATGATTATAACAACCACGACTATGATTATAAATGTAACCACGACCATGATTATAATAACCACGACTATGATTATAAATAACCACGACCATGATTATAATAACCACGACCATGATTATAACAACCACGACTATGATCATAATAACCACGAATATGATTATACACTACCACGACCATGATTATAAATAATCACGACTATGATTATAACAACCACGACTATGATTATAATAACCACGACCATGATTATAACAACCACGACTATGATTATAAATAACCATTTGACCATGATTATTATAATAACCACGACTATGATTATAACAACCACGACCATGATTATAAACAGCCACGACCTAATTATAAATAACCACGACTATGATTATAACAACCACGACCATGATTATAACAACCACGACCATGTTTATAACAACCACGAATATGATTATAATAACCACGACCATGATTATAACAACCACGACTCTGATTATAACAACCACGACCATGATTATAACAACCATGACTATGATTATAACAACCACGACCATGATTATATACACCACGACCAGAATTAAAACACTAACGAATATGATTATAATAACCACGACCATGAATATAACAACCACGACCATGATTATAACAACACGACTATGATTATAACATCCACGACCAAGATTATAATAACCACGACCATGAATATAACAACCACGACTATGATTATAACAACCACGACTATGATCATAAATGCGACTATGATTATAACAACCACGACCTTGATTATAACACCCACGACCATGATTATAACAATCACGACCATTATTATAACAACCACGACCTTGATTATAACAACCACGACCATGATTATAACAACCACGACAATGATTATAACAACCACGAGCATGATTATAACAACCATGATTATGATCATAAATGCGACTATGATTATAACAACCTCGACCTTGATTATAACACCCACGACCATGATTATAACAATCACGACCATGATTATAACAACCACGACCTTGATTATAACATCCACGACCATGATTATAATAACCACGACCATGAATATAACAACCACGACCTTGATTATAACACCCACGACCATGATTATAACAATCACGACCATGATTATAACAACCACGACCTTGATTATAACAACCACGACCAAGATTATAACAACCACGACCATGATTATAACAACCTCGACCATGTTTATAACAACCATGATTATGATTATATACATCACGACCATGAAAATGACACTCACGAACATGATTATAACAACCACGACTATGATCATAATAACCACGAATATGATTATACACACCACGACCATGATTATAACACTCACGACTATGATTATAACAACCACGACTATGATTAAAATAACCACGACTATGATTATAGCAACCACGACTATGATTATAATTACCACGACCATGATTATAACAACCACGACTATGATTATAATAACCACGACCTGAATATAACAACCACGACTAAGATTATAACAACCATGACCATGATTATAACAACCACGACAATGATTATAACAACCACGACCATGATTATAACAACCACGACCATGATTATAACAACCACGACCATGATTATAACAACCTCGACCATGATTATAACAACCACGACTATGATTATATCAAGGACGAATATGATTATATACACCACGACCATGATTATAACACTCACGACTATGATTATAACAACCATGACCAAGGATTATAACACCCACCCACAATGATTAAAACAACCACGACCATGACTATAACAACCACTTAATGATTATAACAACCACTGACCATGAGATTATGTAACAACCCCGACCATGATTATAACAACCACTCTACTAAGATTATAATAACCACAACCACATGAATATAAATAACCACGACCTTGATTATAAATAACCACGACTATGATTATAACAACCACAACCATGATTATAACAACCACGACCATGATTATAACAACCACAACTATGATTATAACAACCACGACCATCATTATAACAAAAACGACCATGATTATTACAACCACGACTATGATTATAACATCCAAGACTATAATTATAACAACCACGACCATGATTATAACAACTACGACCATGATTATAACAACCACGACCATGTTTATAACAACCACGAATATGAATATATACACCACGACCATGATTATGACACTCACGACCATGATTATAACAACCACGACTATGATCATAATAACCACGAATATGATTATACACACCACGACCATGATTATAACACTCACGACTATGATTATAACAACCACGACTATGATTATAATAACCACGACCATGATTATAACAACCACGACTATGATTATAACAACCACGACCATGATTATAACACTCACGACTATGATTATAGCAACCACGACTATGAATATAATAACCACGACCATGATTATAACAACCACGACTATGATTATAATATCCACGACCATGATTATAATAACCATGACCTGAATATAACAACAACGACCATGATTATAACAACCACGACTATGATTATAATATCCACGACCATGATTATAATAACCACGACCTGAATATAACAACCACGACCTTGATTATAACAACAACGACCATGATTATAACAACCACGACCATGATTATAACAACCACGACCATGATTATAACAACCACGAACATGATTATAGCAACACCATAGATTATAACAACCACGACCATGATTATAACAACCACGACCATGATTATAACAACCGCGACCATGATTATAACAAGGACGAATATGATTATATACACCACGACCATGATTACAACACTCACGACTATGATTATAACAACCACGACTATGATTATAATAACCACGACCATGATTATTACAACCACGACTATGATTATAACATCCACGACCAAGATTATAATAACCACGACCATGAATATAACAACCACGACCTTGATTATAACAACCACGACCATGATTATAACAACCATTACTATGATTATAACAACCACGACCATGATTATAACAACCACGACTATGATTATAACATCCACGCTCATGATTATAACAACCACGACCATGAATATAACAACCACGACCATGATTATAACAACCACGAATATGATTATATACACCACGACCATGATTATAACACTCACGACAATGATTATAACAACCACGACTATGATTATAATAACCGCGACCATGATTATAACAACCACGACTATGATTATAACATCCACGACCATGATTATAATAATCACGACCATGAATATAACAACCACGGCCATGATTATAACAACCACGACTATGATTATAACAACCACGACTATGATTATAACAACCACGACCATGATTATAACAACCACGACCATGATTATAACTACCAAGACCATGATTATAACAACCATGAATATGATTATATACACAACGACGATGATTATAACACTCACGACTATGATTATAACAACCACGACTATGATTATAACAACCACGACTATGATCCTAACCACGACTATGATTATAGCAACCACGGCCATGATTATAACCACCACGACCATGATTATAACAACCACGACCATGATTATAACTACCACGACCATGATTATAGGAACCACTACCATGATTATAACAACCACGACTATGATTATAACAACCACGACCATGATTAAAACACACACGACCAAGATTATAACAACCACGACCATGATTATAACACACACGACCATGATAATAACAACCACGAATATGATTATAACAACCACGACTATGATCATAACCACGACTATGATTATAACAACCACGACCATGATTATAACAACCACGACACGATCATAATCGCGACTATGATTAAAACAAATCAATTTACCCTTGATTATAACACCCACGACCATGATTATAACAATCACGACCATGATTATAACAACCATGACCTGATTATAACAACCATTTAATTCATGATTATATCAACCATTTGACCATGATTATAACAACCACAACCATGATTATAACAACCACGACTATGATTATAACATCCACGACCATGATTATAATAACCACGACCATGAATATAACAACCACGACCTTGATTATAACAACCACGACTATGATTATAACAACCCCGACCATGATTATAACAACCACGACCATGATTATAACAAACACGACTAAGATTATAACAACCATGACCATGATTATAACAACCACGACAATGATTATAACAACCACGACCATGATTATAACAACCACGACCATGATTATAACAAAAACGACCATGATTATAACAACCACGACCATGATTATAACAACCACGACTAAGATTATAACAACCACGACCATGATTTTAACAACCACGACCATGATTATAACAACCACGACCATGATTATAACAACCACGACCATGATTATATACACCACGACCATGATTATAACACTCACGACTATGATTATAACAACCACGACTATGGTTATAATAACCACGACCATGATTATAACAACCACGACTATGATTATAACATCCACGACCAAGATTATAATTACCACGAACCATGATTATAACAACCACGACCATGATTATAACAACCACGACCATGATTATATCAACCACGACCATGATTATAACAACCACTAATATGATTATAACAACCACAACCATGATTATAACAACCACGACTATGATTATACCAACCACGACCATGATCATAGCAACCATGACAATGATTATAACAACCACGACTATGATTATACAAACCATGATTATGATTATACCAACCACGACCATGATTATAACAACCATGACTATGATTATAACAACCACGACCACGATTATAACACTAACGACCATGATTATAACAACCACGTCTATGATTAAAACAAGCACGGCCATGAATATAACAACCACGACCATGATTATAACAACTACGACTATGATTATAATAAACTACCTAATTCAAGCATTGTAATATCACCCATCTTCATGCATCAACACGAACTCATTGCCTATGATTATAACAAGCACGCATCACATGAATATAACAAATCACGACTATGATTATAACAACAACCACGTGACTATGATTATAATAATCACGACTATGATAGCACTATGGCTATGATTATAATAACTAATGCACCATGATTATAACAACCACGACCATGATTATAACAACCACAACCATGATTATAACACTAACGACCATGATTATAACAACCACTACTATGATTATACCAACCACGACCATGATTATAATAATCACGCCTATGATTATAACAAGCACGGCCATGAATATTACAACCACGACCATGATTATAACAACCACGACCATGATTAAAAAAACCACGACTATGATTATAGCAACCAAGGCCATGATTATAACACTAACGACCATGATTATAACAACCACGACTATGATTATAACAAGCACGGCCATGAATATAACAACCACGACCATGGTTATAACCACAATTATGATTATAACAACCACGACTATGATTATATCAACCACTACTATGATCATAACCACAACTATGATTATAACAACCTCGACCATGATTATAACAACAACGACCATGATTATAACAAACACGACCATGATTATAACAACCACGACTATAATTATAATAAGCACGGCCATGAATATAACAACCACGACATTCATTATAACAACCATGACTATGATTATAGCAACAACGGCCGTTATTATAATAACCATGATCATGATTATAACAACCACGACTATGATTATAACAACCACGACCATGATTATAACAACCATAACCATGATTATAACACTAACGACCATGATTATAACAACCACAAATATGATTATAACAAGCACGGCCATGAATATAACAACCACGACCATGATTATAACCACAATTATGATTATAACAACCACGACCATGATTATAACAACCATTACCATGATTATAACACTCACGACCATGATTATAAATAAACTACGACTATGACATATCAACTAACTTTCATTTCATGATCATAAATCCACAACTATGATTATCAAATCTCGAATTGCCATGATTATACCAACCACGGCATCCATGACAGGAATAAATAATTTACTCATGATTATAACAAACTACGACTATACTATAATAAGTAATGCCATGAATATAACAACCACGATATTCAATATAAATAAACTACACTATGATTATAGGCAACAACAATGCCGTTGAGTTATAATAAACTATGACTGGAGGATTATACCGAACGACGACTATGATTATGTAACAAATTTTACGACCACGAGCTATGTCAGACCTTATGCATCATGATTATAACACTAACGACCATGATTATAACAACCACAACTATGATTATAACAAGCACGGCCATGAATATAACAACCACGACCATGATTATAACCACAATTATGATTATAACAACCACGACCATGATTATAACAACCATTACCATGATTATAACACTCACGACCATGATTATAACAACCACGACTATGATTATATCAACCACTACTATGATCATAACCACAACTATGATTATAACAACCTCGACCATGATTATAACAACCACGACCATGATTATAACAAATACGACCATGATTATTACAACCACGACTATAATTATAATAAGCACGGCCATGAATATAACAACCACGACATTCATTATAACAACCATGATTATGATTATAGCAACAACGGCCGTTATTTTAATAACCATGATCATGATTATAACAACCACGACCATGATTATAACAACCACGACCATGATTATAACAATGACGACCATGATTATAACACTAACGAAAAGGATTATAACAACCACAACTATGATTATAACAAGCACGGCCATGAATATAACAACCACGACCATGATTATAACAACCACGGCTAAGATTATAATAATCACGACTATGATTATAATAACCACGACCATGATTATAACAACCACGACTATGATTATAGCATCAACTGCCGTTATTATAATAACCATGACCATGATTATAACAACCACGACCATGATTATAACAACCACGGCCATGATTATAACACTAACGACCATGATTATAACAACCACGTCTATGATTATAACAAGCACGGCTATGAATATAACAACCACGACCATGATTATAACAACCACGACTATGATTATAACAATCACAACTATGATTATAACAACAACGACCATGATTATAACAACCACGACTATGATTATAGCAACCACGGCCATGATTATAACAACCACGACCATGATTATAACAACCACGACCATGATTATAACAACCAAGATTATTAGACTAACGACCATGATTATAACAACCACTACTATGATTATACCAACCACGACCATGATTATAACAACCACGACTATGTGATTGTTAACAAAGTGCTACTGTTATGAATATAACAAATCCACGACTTTTCATGACAGCAATAAATCCACGACATGAGCCATAACAACCCTCACGATTATGATTATAGCAACCACGCCATGATTATAACACCTAACGCATTCTCGCGATTATAAATTCACGGTTTATGATATAACAAGTATGCCAGAATAGGACAACTAATGACTGAGTGATTATAACAACCACGACCATGATTATAACAACCACGACTATGATTATACAAATCACGACTATGATTATAACAACCACGAACATGATTATAACAACCACGACTATGATTATAGCAACCACGGCCATGATTATAACAACCACGACCATGACTATAACAACCACGACCATGATTATAACAACCACGACCAGGATTATAACACTAACGACCATGATTATAACAACCACGACTATGATTATAACAAGCACGGCCATGAATATAACAACCACGACCATAATTATAACAACCACGAATATGATTATAACGACCACGACCATGATTAGAGCAACCATGACCATGAATATAACAACCACGATTATGATAATAACAACCACGACTATGATTATAAGAACCGCGACCATGATTATAACAACCACGGCTATGATTATAACAACCACGACCATGATTATAACACTAACGACCATGATTATAACAACCACGACTATGATTATAACAAGCATGGCCATGAATATAACAACCACGATCATGATTATAACAACCACGACCATGATTATAACAACCACGACTATGATTATACAAATCACGACTATGATTATAACAACCACGAACATGATTATAACAACCACGACTATGATTATAGCAACCACGGCCATAATTATAACAACCACGACCATGACTATAACAACGACGACCATGATTATAACAACCACGACCAGGATTATTACACTAACGACCATGATTATAACAACCACGACTATGATTATAACAAGCACGGCCATGAATATAACAACCACGACCATAATTATAACAACCACGAATATGATTATATCGACCACGACCATGATTAGAGCAACCATGACCATGAATATAACAACCACGATTATGATAATAACAACCACGACTATGATTATAAGAACCGCGACCATGATTATAACAACCACGGCTATGATTATAACAACCACGACCATGATTATAAGAACCACGACCATGATTATAACAACCACGACTATGATTATAACAACCATGACCATGATTATAACAACCACAACCATGATTATAACAACCACGACCATGATTATAACAACCACGACCATGATTATAACAACCACGACCATGATTATAATAACCACGACCATGATTATAATAACGACGACCATGATTATAACAACCACGACTATAATTGTAACAATCACGACTATGATTATAACAACAATGACCATGATTATAACAACCACGACTTTGATTATAGCAACCATGACCATGATTATAACAACTACAAATAATATTATAACAACCGCGACTATGATTATGACACTGACGACCATGATTATAAGAACCACGACTATGATTATAACAACCACGACTATGATCATAACCACAACTATGATTATAATAACCACGACCATGATTATAACAACCACGACCATGATTATATCAACCACGACCATGATTATAACAACCACTACTATGATTATAACAACCACAACCATGATTATAACAACCACGACTATGATTATACCAACCACGACCATGATCATAGCAACCACAACCATGATCATAACAACCATGACAATGATTATAACAACCACGACTATGATTATACAAACCATGATTATGATTATACCAACCACGACCATGATTA
>NW_024725717.1:0-3162 GCF_018991925.1 Homarus americanus | reverse complement strand
GCACCAGACTTGCCCTCCAATGGATACTCATTAAAGGATTTAAAGTGTACTCATTCCGATTGCGAGGCCTCGGATGAGACTCACATCGTTATTTTTCGTCACTACCTCCCCGTGCCGGGAGTGGGTAATTTGCGTGCCTGCTGCCTTCCTTAGATGTGGTAGCCGTTTCTCAGGCTCCCTCTCCGGAATCGAACCCTGATTCCCCGTTACCCGTTATAGCCATTGTAGGCGCATAACCTACATTTGTAGGCGCATAACCTACAATCGAAAGCTGATAAGGCAGACACTTGAAAGAAGCTGCGCCGGTGCGGAGACCGTGCGCTCAGCCCGAAGTTATTCAGATTCACCACAGGTGGGTTACGGACCGGGGCCCGACCAGTTTTGAACTAATAAAAGCACTCTTCCCTTGCGGTCAGAGACCAATTGCATGTATTAGCTCTAGAATTGCCACAGTTATCCAAGTAAGTGGGTTTACAGATCCAATGAAACATAGCTGATTTAATGAGCCATTCGCGGTTTCGCCTTAAATCGGCTTGTACTTACACATGCATGGCTTAATCTTTGAGACAAGCATATGACTACTGGCAGGATCAATCAGGTAGCTGCTGCTGTTGGCGGCGCCTATCACGGCGGCCAAAATAGTGAGAGAGATTGAGAGAGAGGCAGAAGACATTGGGCGATTGACCGCACGTTGGCCTTAGAGAAATAGCAAACCAGATGATCAGATCTAACTGCACCTTCTCTTGCTATCCTCGGCGCCGGCAGCGCCACCGTGTGTGCCAATCTCCTCCCTTATCCGCTCCTCTTCTCTTTGCCCCAGCTCCAGCGAGGCAGAAGACATTGGGCGAAGGACCGCACGTCCGTGTGTGCCAATCTCCTCCCTCATCCGCTCCTCTTCTCTTTGCCCCACCTCCAGCGAGGCAGCCGACATTGGGCGAGGGACCGCACGTTGGCCTTAGAGAAATAGCAAACCAGATGATCAGATCAAACTGCACCTTCTCTTGCTATCCTCGGCGCCGGCAGTGCCACCGTGTGTGCCTATCTCCTCCCTTATCCGCTCCTCGACCTACAGCAAGGCGGAAGACATTGAGTGAGGGACCGCACGTTGGCCAATCTCCTCCCTTATCCGCTCCTCTTCTCTTCTCTTTGCCCCAGCGAGGCATAAGACATTGGGCGAGGGACCGCACATTGGCCCATCTCCTCCTCTCTCTCTTTCTCTTACTGTTTGTGGGGACGTGGGCTCATGAGCGCCATCGCCGCCCAATATTGGTTAGGTTGTGTATTTCACGGGTGGGAACCGCCATCATCGTTGTTAGGTGATGGGGTAACCCAACGTGTGCTTTGACGAGTTTTGGGTGCTAAACTCTCTTTTTAGTATACTCGGCTCCCAGACTGCACCCTGGTCGTGTTGAACCATGAGCGTTGTCTATGCACATTTAGGGTAGCCGTTTGCGCGTGGAATAGTGCAATGAATCTCGGTCAAGAGACGGTTGGGCGCTGCATTGAAGGCCGGCACAGACGCGAAGACGGGGTGATCAGCCAACGCAAGTCCGCGCCAAGCCGGGGCAGAAAGCGGGCGCGGCGAGCCTCACCCGGACTGGAAAGGCCGCAGGCGGCGCTGTGACGGAAATTCAGTAGGTGGCGACGCAGGCGCCGAGAGAGAGAGAGAGACGGAGCAACAATGTCTGAAACGGAAGAGAGACCTGCAAGTGTACTGATAGAAGCGCGAGCTCATCGCCAAGCCCGCTCCATCGCTATTCCTCTGATCCAATGAGACTAAAATCTCTCTCTCCTTCTGCTCCAGCTTATTGCAGGGCAGGGTTGACGCACCTTTGGTTGTTGTTTTTAACGTCAAGGCTTATTTTGAGAGGCGCTGGCGCCCGCTGGCGGAAGATATTTCACACCGAATATGTGTGTGAAGGCACCCTCTCCCCTTAATATAGTGAAATAGTGCAATCCAGCATACAAGGTCGGACGATAGGACATTCACCGTACCGCACCTCGAGAGTGGATGTTGGGTAAGGTTAAAACCGGACTGTTCGCAGACAGCCGAATAACCCGGTTCCGGACTAATTGGTGGATGCAACATCATGATGATGCTGCTGCTGTCGCGGAAACCGCAGTGGCGACGTGAGAGAGCAATAATGTTCAATAGGGAGAGCGACCTGGCTAGTGTAATTGATAGATCGCGAGCCTACTCGCCATTAGCCCGCTCCACTGCCATTCCTCTGACCCAATGAGACTATTCTCTCTCTCGCTCTCCTTCTGCTCCAGCCATTGCAGGGCAGGGAGAGGAAATCGACGGCAATTTTGGTTGTTGTTTTTGAATGCCGCGTTTTGCTTCGCAGAGGCGCCGAAGCGCTCCGCTGGGGGGCGGAAGATATTTCACATCGAATATGTGTGTGAAGGCACCCTCTCACCTTAATATAGTGAAATAGTGCAATCCAGCATACAAGAGCGGACGATAGGACAGTCACCGTACCGCACCTCGAGAGTGGAAGTTGTTTGATCGTTTGTTAGGCAAGGTTAAAACCTGACTGTTCGCGAACAGCCGAATAACCCGGTTCCGGCCTTACAATAGACGCAACATCATGATGCTGCTGCTGTCGTGAAACTGCGGTGGCGACGCGCGCGCCGAGAGAGTAATACAATGTCTGACTGGGAGACAGACTGGCTAGTGAAATTAGATCGGCATTCCACTGCCATTCCTCTGACCCTGATGAGACTATTTCTCTCTCTCTCTCTTTCTGCTGCTGCCGTTCCAGCCATTGCAGGGCAGGGAAGGGAAGCGACGGCACCGGTTGTTGAGCTGAACGCCGCGCTATCGCAGAGGCGCTGGCGCCCGCCGGTGGAAGATATTCCACACCTATTGTGCAGCGCACCTCTTTAATATAGTGAAATAGTGCAATCCAGCACAAGAGCGTGACGATAGGACAGTCACCGTACCGCACCGCGAGAGTGGAGGTTGTTTGATCGTTTGTTAGGCAAGTTTAAAACCTGACTGTTCGAGAACAGCCGAATAACCCGGTTCCGGACTTATTGGTAGACGAAACATCATGATGCTGCTGCTGTCACGGAAACCGTGGTGGCGACGTGTGCGCCGAGAGAGAGTAATAATGTTCAATAGGAAGACAGACCTGGCTAGTGAAATTCATAGATCGC
>NW_024725716.1:0-5499 GCF_018991925.1 Homarus americanus | reverse complement strand
GCCTGGGGAGTGTCATCGGTGTACCAGGGAGTGTCAGGAATACCTAGGGTGTCAGAGTGTACTAGGAGTGTCAGTGGTGTACCTGGGGTATCAGAGGTGTACCTGTGAGTGTTAGAGGTGCCTGGGGTGTCAGGTGTGCCTGCGGGTGTCAGAGGTGTACCTTGGGTGTCAGAGGTGTACCTGGGGTGTAGAGGTGTGCCTAGGTGTGTATGAGGGTGTACCTGGGAGTGTCAGAAGTGCACCTGGGAGTGTCTGGTGTACCTGGGAGTGTCTGAGGTGTATCAGGGGTGACAGAGGA
This sequence comes from Homarus americanus, assembly GCF_018991925.1. Classification (NCBI taxonomy): domain Eukaryota; kingdom Metazoa; phylum Arthropoda; class Malacostraca; order Decapoda; family Nephropidae; genus Homarus; species Homarus americanus. The sequence goes on along the minus strand of NW_024725716.1, from coordinate 5,201 downwards.
GTACCTAGGAGTGTCAGAGGTGTGCCTGGGAGTTGTCAGTGGTGTACCTGGGAATATCAGAGGTGTACCTGTGAGTGTTAGAGTGCACCTGGGATGTCGGAGGTGTACCTGCGAGTGTCAGAGGTGTGCCTTGGGTGTCAGGGGTATACCTGGGGTGTCAGGAGTGTACCAGGGGTGTCGTGGAGTACCTGGGAGTGTCAGGTGTACCTGGGAGTGTCGGAGGTGTACATGGAGTGTCAGAGGTGTACCTGGCAGTGTCAGCGGTGTACCTGGGAGGGTCAGAGGTGTGTCTGGGAATGTCAGAGGTGTGCCTGGGGTGTCTGAGCTGTACCCTGGAGTGTCAGAGGGTACCAGGGACTGTCACAGGAGAACCTGGGAGTGTGAAGGTGTACCTAATAGTGTGAGAGGTGTGCCTAGGGTGTCTGAGGACCTGGGAGAGTCAGGGGGAAAACCAGGGAGTGAAAGGGTGTACCTGGGAGTGTCAGAGGTGTGTCCAGGGGTGTCTGAGTGTGCCTGAGTGTCAGAGGTGTACTAGAGTGTCAGGAGGAATGCCTAGGAGTGTCAGAGGTGTACCTGGGAGTGTGTCAGAGGTGTACCTAGGAGTATGGAGGTTTACCTGGGAGTGTCGGGTTGTACCTGGGAGTGTCGGAGGCGGACCTGGGAGTGTCAGAGGTGTACCTGGGAGTGTACAAACCTAACCTAACCTAACCTAACCTTACCTAACCTAACCTAACCTAACCTAACCTTACCTAACCTAACCTAACCTAACCTAACCTAACCTAACCTCTAACACTGAAAATCAGTGTTTTGAAAATAAATTAAGTGTTTTCCGTGAAAAGAAGATAAAAATAAAAGGCAATACATTGGTTTGTCTGAAACTGAGTGTTTCGTGAAAAAGAAGTAAAACTAACTAAAATTCACCTAACCTAACAACCTAACCTAACCTATCCCAACCCAACCTAACCTAACCTAACCCAACCTAGCAACAACAACCTAACTAACACAAAACTAACCTAACCCTAACCAAACCCTAACCTGTCCTAACTAACCTAACCTAACCTCGAACCTAACCTAACCCAACCTAACAACCCAACCTATCTAACCCAACCTAACCAAACCTAACTAACCTAACCTAACCAACTTCTTAGCAACCTATCCCAGCAACCTAGCAAACCTAACTAACCTAACCCAACCTAACCTAACCTAACACAACACAATCTAACCTAACCCTACCCAACCCAGCCCCAGCCCAACCCAACAACTAACCTAGCAAAACTAACCTAACCTAACCTAACTAACATCTACCTATGCCTAACCTAACCTAACGTCTAACACTGAAAATCAGTGTTTTGAAAAATTAAGCGTTTTCAGTGAAGATAAAAATATGTAAATACATTGGTTTTTATCTAAAACTGAGTGTTTTCGTGAAAATAAGTAAACTAACTAAAATTCACCTAACCCGACCTAACCTAACCCTACCTATCTAACCTAACCTAACCTAACCCAACCTACAACCCAGCACAACCCAACCTGCCCTACCTAACTAACCTACAACCTAACACAACACAACCTAACCCAACCTAACCCAACCCAACCTAACCCCTAGCTACAACCTAACCTAACCTAACCTAACACTAACCTGCCCCTAACCTACAACTTCAACCCAACCTAACCTAACTTAACACAACCCAACCTAACCTAACCTAACCTAACCTAACCTGGCAACCTAGCACAGCATGACAACCCAACCTAACCCAACAACCTAACTAACCTAACCTAACCTAAGCGTGAAAAGTAAAACTAACTAAAACAGACTTCTCAACAGAAAACACGGCACATGTTCAATATGTACAAATAACTAAAAAACAGTGTTTTTGTAAGAAATTCAACGATTTCCGTGAGGTTTTCGTTAAAAAGTAAAACTAACTAAAATTCACTTAACCTAACCCTAACCTAACCTAACTAGCAACTAACTCTTAACCTAACCTAATAACACAACCTAGCAACCTAACCTAACCCACAAAACTAACCCTAACCTAACCTAACGCCTAGCCCCTAACCTAACCTAACCTAACCTAACCTAACCTAACTTCTTCTAGCAACCTAGCAACCCAACCTAACCTAACCTAACCTAACCCTAACCTTAGCTAACCTAACCTAGGTTAGGTTGCTAAATTAGGTAGGTAAACAAATAAATTGGAATTGGGTTAGTAAATGAGATTAGGGTTAGCTTAAGTTCCGGAAAAGTAGATAGATTTTCTACTTTTCCGGAAAGTAGATAAGGAACTTTCCCGGAAAGTAGATATTTCCTATTTTTTATGACACAAATTTCCCGTTTTCTATGATAATCTACTTCGCAAAATTAGGTAATATTTGCCCCAAAATTCGAAAATCTACTTCCCCGAAAAGTTGATAATCTACTTTCCGGAAAAGTAGATAGATTTTCTACTTTTCCGGAAAGTAGATAAGCAACTTTCCCGGAAAGTAGATATTTCCTATTTTTTATGACACAAATTTCCCGTTTTCTATGATAATCTACTTCGCAAAATTAGGTAATATTTGCCCCAAAATTCGAAAATCTACTTCCCCGAAAAGTTGATAATCTACTCTCAGGAAAAGTAGATAGATTTTCTACTTTTCCGGAAAGTAGATAAGCAACTTTCCCGGAAAGTAGATATTTCCTATTTTTTATGACACAAATTTCCCGTTTTCTATGATAATCTACTTCGCAAAATTAGGTAATATTTCCCCCAAAATTCGAAATTCTACTTCCCCGAAAAGTCGATAATCTACATTCCCGAAAAGTAGAAAATCTATCTACTTTTCGGGAATGTAGATAACCAACTTTCCCGGAAAGTAGATATTTCCCATTTATTATGATACAAATTTCCCATTTTCTATGATAATCTACTTCGCAAAATTAGGTAATATTTCCCCCAAAATTCGAAAATCTACTTCCCTGATAAGTAGAAAATCTATATACTTTTCGGGAAAGTAGATAACCAACTTTCCCGGAAACTAGATATTTCTCATTTTTTATGATACAAATTTCCCGTTTTCTATGATAATCTACTTCGCAAAATTAGGTAATATTTCCCTGAAAATTGGAAAATCTACTTCCCCGTAAAAACAAGTAAACCTAACAGAAATACACTGTGTTTCAATTAAACGTAAGTTTTCCGTGAATGAAGTAAAACTAACTAAGATACACTGTTTTTCATCTAAAAGTGTTTTTTGTGAAAAGAAGTAAAACTAACTTTAAAACTACGTTTTAAACAGAAAACAGGGCTTATCTTTTAAAAGAAGTACAACTGATTAAAAAACAGTGTTTTCAGAAGAAAGTGGTCGTTTTCCGTGAAAAGAAGTAAAACTGACTAAAACTAAAAACCAGTGTTATAAAAAAAATTAAGCGTTTTCCGTGAAAAGGGTAGGACTAACTAAAATACATTGGTTTTTATCTAAAACTGAGTGTTTTTCGTGAAAAGAAGTAAAACTAACTAAAATTCACCTAACCTAACCTAACTTAGGTTAGGTTACGTTAGGTTAGGTTACGTTAGGTTAGGTTAGGTTAGGTTAGGTTAGGTTAGGTTAGGTTAGGTTAGGTTAGGTTAGGTTAGGTTAGGTTAGGTTAGGATAGGTTAGGTGAGGTTAGGATAGGTTGGGTTGGGTTGGGATGGGTTGGGTTAGGTTGGGTTAGGTTAAGTTAGGTTAGGTTAGGTGCATTTTAGTTAGTTTTACTATTTTTCACGAAAAAAACTCAGTTTTAGATGAAAACCAATGTATTTTACTTATTTTTATCTTCTTTTCACGGAAAACGCTTAATTTCTTTTCAAAACACTGATATTCAGTGTTAGAGGTTAGGTTAGGTTAGGTTAGGTTTAGAATAGAGTTCAGGTTAGGTTAGGGTTTGGTTGGGTTGGTGTTAGGTTAGTTAGGTTAGGTTAGGAGGTTAGGGTTGGGTTGGGTCTGGGTTGGGTTGTGTTGGGTTAGGTTAGGTTAGGTGGGTTACGGATTCGGTTACGTTAGGTTGGGTACGTTAGTTAGCTTAGGAGGTTGGGTTGGGTTGGGTTGGGTTGGGTTAGGTTGGGTTAGGTTGGGTTAGGTTAGTTTAGGTTAGGTGAGTTAGGTTAGGTTAGGTGGAGTTTAGTTAGTTTACTTATTTTCTGAAAAACACTCAGTTTTAGATAAAACCAATATTTTACTTATTTTTATCTTCTTTCACGGAAAACCTTAATTTTTTTCAAAACACTGATTTTCAGTGTTAGAGGTTAGGTATGGGTTAGGTTAGGTTAGTTTTGTTGGGTTAGGTTAGGTTAGGTTCGGTTAGGTTGGGTTGGGTTAGGTTGGTTAGTTAGGCTAGGTTAGGTTAGGTTAGGTTAAGTGAATTTTAGTTAGTTTTACTTCTTTTCGAAAAACCTCTCAGTTTTAGGTTTGGTCACTCCCAGGTACACCTCTGACACTCCCAGGTACCTTCCAACATTCCCAGGTAAACCTCCGATACTCCTAGGTACACCTCTGAAGCTCCTAGGTACACTTCTGACACCCTAGGTATTCCTCTGACACCCCCTGGTTCTCCCTGACTTCCCAGGTACCCAGACACTCCCAGGAACACCTCAGATACTCCCATGTACACCTCTGACACTCCCAGGTACACCTCAGACATCTTAGGTACACCTCACACTTCAGGTATCTCTTCTCCTGGCTCCCAGGCTTTGTGACACCTAAGGCTTCTCTGACACTCCTGGTTAGCCTCAGACACTCCCAGGTACATTCAGTTCTCCAGGTACACTTTCTGACATTCGCGGTATTCTCTGACACCCATGAATACTGCTAGGTATACCTCTGACATTCCATACACCTTCCTGACACTCCCAGGCACTTCCACTTGATTTCTGACACTCTAGGAACATCCCAGGTACATCTCAGGCACACTCTGGACACTCCACTGCACACTCTGCACACTCCCAACACTCACACTGGCATTCTTCTGACTTCCCTGGCACCACACTCGATACTCTCCCAGGCACATTTTCTGACACTCCTAGCTCTCTCCTCTGTCACTCCCTATTGAGTCTCCCACACTCCCCAGGCACACTCCCACACCTGCACACTCTGAGGCACACCTCCCATCTAGGCACACCTCCGACACCCTGCACATTCTCTGTTTCAGGCCTGACACCCTGGTCTCTGACACTCCTGAG
>NW_024725715.1:32500-48378 GCF_018991925.1 Homarus americanus | reverse complement strand
CACACACACAAACTTTAAAACCTTCATTTAAAAACTATATTAAGAACCAACTATATATATATATATATTTCTTTAATAACATCTATCAACCAAAGCCTAAACTAAAATACACAAAATAATACAATACAAAAATCATACAAAAAAATACTGCTTATACATTAAACACATAACCAAATTCATATTTCTTTTTTATACATAACCAAACTGCTTCCTATTTCCCACATTTTTTCATTATAACAGATTCAAATATAAAAAAAAGTCCCCATCATCAGTACATTTTACAAATAATAACACACACACACACACACACACACACACACACACACACACACAAGTAAGTGAAAAATAAACAGAACAAAACGTTAATGAGAATGTTTTTATTAATTACTACAGGTCTTATTCATGCTCGCTCGTTTTTAACTGTGGGGAAAATAATGTTGGAGTTAAAATAGATACACAGGTTCCATTATTAGCGGAAAAAACAGAGAAACGTTTGTGTGATAACAACAATAAATAAATAATAATAATAATAATAATATATATAAACACACGATAACAAGAAAAGCGTGGAATAAACAAACAAACTTTGGTGAGATCCTAAACAAAACAAACAGGATGGCATCCCCTGATTTCCCCACTGAAACCAAACACAAACAAGGCATCAGTCGTCGTCAACAAATAAAATACGGGCCAGTACAGTTTCCACGAGTCAACAAAATAAAGCAAACAAGGTAAACAAACAAAGTAAACAGGTAAACAAACAAAGTAAACAAGGTAAAAACAAACAAAAGTAAAACAATGTAAAACAAAGTAAACAAGATAAACAAAGTAAACAAAATTAAACAAGTAAACAACATAAACAAACAAAGTAAACAAGGTAAAAAATGTAAAGGTAAACAAAGTAAACAAGGTAAAAAACAAATTAAAACAAAATTAAAACAAAGTAAACAAGATAAACAAAGTAAACAAGGTAAACAAACAAAGTAAACAAACAAAGTAAACAAGGTAAACAAAGTAAACAAGGTAAACAAACAAAGTAAACAAGGTAAACAAACAACGTAAACAAGGTAAACAAAGTAAACAAGGTAAACAAACAAAGTAAACAAGGTAAACAAACAAAGTAAACAAACAAAGTAAACAAGGTAAACAAAGTAAACAAGGTAAACAAACAAAGTAAACAAGGTAAACAAACAAAGTAAATAAGGTAAACAAAGTAAACAAACAAAGTAAACAAAGGTAACCAAAGTAAACAAGGTAAACAACTCACAAAGTAAACAAAATGAAAGCAAACAAAATAAACAAGGTAAACAAACAAAATAAACAAAGGTAAAAACAAGTAAACAAGGTAAACAAACAGCCGCCATTTGAAATAAGAACCTTTTAGAGAGACATTGTCAAACAAGAGAAGACAAGAAGCTTCCAGTAGGCCATAACTTTTTCCCTCCTTACCTACCAGCAGTGAGAGTCAGCAGCAGTGACAGGGTGTGAAGTCTGGCAACAGTGACAGGGTGTGTGAAGGAGGTCTGCTTAGCAGTGACGGAGTGTGTGAAGGAGGTCTGGCAACAGTGACAGGGTGTGTAGAGGAGGTCTGTACTAGTGACAGGTGTGTGAAGGAGATTATGGCAACAGTGACAGGTGTGTGAAGTCTGGCAACAGTGACGGAATGTGTGTGAAGGGAGTCTGGCAGCAGTGACGAAAGTGTGAAGGAGGTCTGGCAGCAGTAGTGAGTGTGTGGGAGATCTGGCAGCAGTGACGGGTGTGTGAAGGAGGTCTGGCAACAGTGATGGAGTGGGTGAAGGAGGTCTGGACACTGCGGCGGGTGTTGAAGGAGGTCTGGCAACAGTGGCAGGTGTGTAGAGGAAGTCTGGACACTGTGACGGGTGTGTGGAAGTCTGGACACTGTGACGGGTGTGTAGAGGAGGGTCTAGCAACAGTGACGGTGTGAAGGAGGATCTGTAGCAGCAGCAGTGACGGGTGTGTGTGAAGGGAGGTCTGGTAACAGTGACGGAGATCAACCGCCAGAGAAGTCTGGCAGCAGTGACGGTGTCTTGAAGAGGTCCCAACAGTGACGGTGTGTGAAGGAGGTCTACAACAGCAGTGACAGGTGTGTGAAGAGTCTGGCAACAGTGACGGTGTGAAGGTCTGCTGGCAACAGTGACGGCGCGTTAAATGGAGCTGCAACATTCGCGAGTGGCATGCATCACCCGCCAGAAGCTGGCTAACACTGCATAACTGGCCTGCCCAGCACTCACCACGCCTGCCAACACTCACCCCACACCTGCCAACCTCTTACACCTGCCTTTACTCACCCCGCCTGCAACACTCACCCCACACACCAGCACTCCACCCTGCTGCCTCACCCGCCTGCCGCCTCCTCACACACCACCCAGCACTCACACCTGCAACCTCACCCCACACCTGCCTTCTCCACCCCGCCTGCCTCACCCCACGCCTGCTAGCACTCACCACCTGCAACCTCACCCCACCGTAACCTCCACACGCCTGCCAGCACTCCACCCACACCTGCCAGCCTCCACCACACGCCACCAGCACTCCACCCCACACCTGCCAACACTCACCCACGATTGCTAACACTCCACCCTGCCTCACCCGCCTGCCAACACTTACCCACCTGCCAGCCTCCCCGCCTGCCCACCTGCCTCACCGCCTGCCTCACCCACCTGCTAACACTCACCCACCTGCCAACCTCTTTTTCCCGCCTGCAACCTTACCCACACCTGCCATATCACCCCACGCCTGCCAACCCTTACCCCTGCCAACACTCTGCCACATCCTGCGCTTACTCCACCCCACCTGCCTCACCCGCCTGCCAACACTCCACACACCTGCCAACACTCACCCCATATAACCTTACCCCACACCTACTGCCTCACCCCACGCCTGCCAACCTTACCCCACACCTGCCAACATCACCCGCCTCTGCTCACACCCCACACCTGCACCAGCACTCCACGCCTGCCAACCTCCTTGCACTCACCTGCCTCTTCCCGCCTGCCTCCACCCCACATGCCAGCCCACCTGCCAGCACTCACCTGCAACACTTACCCACACCTGTAACCTCACCGCCTGTAACCTCCACCACCTGCCAACCTCACCACGCCTGCCTCACCCCACCTGCAACCTCACCCCGCCTGCCAACCCCTCACCCCTTAACCTCCACCCCACCTGCTGTACCCACCCCACACCCCTACCTTTCTTATGCCAGCACTCACCCCATACCAACCTCCACCCCACACCTGCCAACCTCACCCCTTACTGCCTCCACACCACGCCTACCCAACCTCACACACCTGCCTTACTCCCCACGCCTGCCAACCTCCTTACCTGCCAGCGACGCACGCAAGCAGGGGTTGCCAGCGACAGGTATTATGGTGCTCTCTCTGCTTCTTCTATCATCACATACCGTATGTAACACTGGCCTCTTCCTCCTTCCTTCTTCTCCCCCCCCTCCTCCTCCCCTACAAGCAACTATCCTTCTCCCTCCACTCCAGTAATCTTCTCCTCCCCCACCCCCTCCACTCTCTCCATCACCCCTCCTCCTCCACCACCACTCCCTCCTCTCCCTCCACCACTCCCTCCTCTCCTCCTGCACCACCCTCCCTCCTCTCCTCCCTCCCCCTCCCTCCTCTCCTCCTCCCACTCCCCTCCCTGTCCTCCTCCCCACCTCCCCCTCTCTCCCCTCCTCCTCCTCCTCCTCCCCCTCCCTCCTCCTCCCCAACCACCCCTCCCTCTCCTCCTCCACCACTCCCCTCTCTCTCCTCCACCCCCACCCCTCCCCTCTCCTCCACCACTCCCTCCCTGCTCCTTCCTCCACCACCTCCCCTCCCTCCCCTCCTCCTCCTCCTCCTCCTCCACCACTCCTCCTCCCTCCCCCCACCCCTCCCTCCTCTCCTCCCCCCCCTCCCTCCTCTCTCCTCCCCCCACCCCTCCCTCTCTCTCCACCCTCCCTCTGTCCTCTTCCACCACCTTCCCCTCCTCCTCCTCCCCCCTCCCTCCTCTCCCTCCTCCCCCCACCCCTCCTCCTCCTCCCCCCACCCCTCCCTCCTCCTCCTCCACCTCCCTCCCTGTCCTCCCCTCCCACCCCTCCCTCCATCCCCTCCTCCTCCTCCCCCCCTCCCTCCTCCTCCCCCTCCCTCCCTCTCCTCCCCCCCCTCCCTCCTCCCCCCACCTCCCTCCCTCTCCTCCCTCCCACCACTCCCTCCTGTCCTCTTCCCCCCCTTCCCCTCCTCCTCCCCACCCCTCCCTCTTCTCCCCTCCTCCCCCCTCCCCTCCCTGTCCTCCTCCCACCACCTCCCCCTCCTCCCCTCCCTCCCCTCCTCCCCCCCACCCCTCCCTCCTCCCCTCCCCCCCCTCCCTCCCTCTCCTCCCCCACCCTCCCCTCCCTCTCCCTCCTCCACCACCTTCCCCTCCCCTCCTCCCCCCTCCCTCCCTCTCCTCCTCCCCCCTCCCCTGCTCCTCCTCCCCACCACTTCCCCTCCTCCTCCCCCACCTCCCTCCTCCTCCCCCACCTCCTCTGTCTCCCCACCACCTTCCCTCCCTCCCTCCCCACCACTCCCTCCTCTCCTCCTCCCACCACTCCCTCCTGCCCTCCTCCACCACCTCCCCTCCTCCCCCTCCTCCTCCCCCTCCCTCACCTCCCCCTCCCCTCCCTCTCCCCTCCCCCCCTCCCCTCCCCTCTCCTCCTCCACCCCTTCCCCTCCCTCCTCCTCCCCCTCCCCTCCCTCTCCTCCTCCCCCTCCTCCCTTCCCCTCTCCCCACCCCCTCCCCCTCCCTCCTCCCCCCTCCCCTCCTCCTCCCCCCCCTCCCCTCCCTCTCCTCCCTCCTCCCCCCTCTCCCTGCTCCTCCTCCACCCCCTCCCCTCTCCCCTCTCCTCCTCCCCACCTCCCCTCCCTCCTCCCTCCCCCCCCTCCCCTCCCTCTCCCTCCTCCCCCCTCCCCTCCTCTCCTCCCTCCCCTCCCCCCTCCCCTCTCCTCCTCCCCCTCCTCCTGTCCTCCTCCTCCCCCCTCCCTCCTCTCCTCCCCCTCCCCCCCCTCCCTCCCCTCTCCCTCCTCCCACCCACTCCCTCCTCCCCTCCTCCCACCCCTCCCTCCCCTCTCCCTCCTCCTCCCACCCCTCCCTCTCCCTCTCCTCCTCCCCCACTCCCTCCTGTCCTCCTCCTCTACCTCTCCATCCTCCTCCCCTCCCTCCACCACTCCCTCCTCTCCTCCTCCACCACTCCCTCCTGTTCCTCCTCCTCCTCCACACACTCCCTCCTGTCCTCCTCCAACCTTCCCTCCTCCTCCTCCACCCTCCCCTCCTCTCCTCACCCCCTCCCTCCCTGCCTCCTCCACCCTCCCTCCTCTCCTCCCCTCCCACCACTCTCTCCTGTCCTCCTCCTCCACCTCCCTCCTGTCTCCTCCACCCCCTCCTCCTCCCTCCCCCACTCCCTCCCTCTCCTCCTCCCACCACTCCCTCCTGTCCTCCTCCCACCCCTCCCTCCCTCTCTCCTCCACCCCTCCCCTGTCCCCTCCTCCCACCCCTCCCTCCCTGTCCTCCTCCCACCACCTTCCCCTCCCTCCCTCCTCCACCACTTCCCTACTCCTCCCCCTCCCCTCCCCCTCCTCCTCCTCCCCACTCCCCTCCTCTCCTCCTCCCTCCCTCCTGTCCTCCTCCTCCACCACTCCCTCCTGTCCTCCTCCACCTTCCCCTCTTCCTCCTCCACCACTCCTCCTGTCCTCCTCCACCACCTTCCCTCCTCCTCCTCCACCTCCTCCTGTCCTCCTCCACCACCTTCCCTCCTCCACCACCACTCCCTCCTCCTCCAATCCTCCCTACAATCATCATATTTTGGCGAATACATTTTTTTTAGCGAGTTTAGTTTTGGCGAATTTATTTATGCATATTTTGACCAATTTATTCCAGTGTAATTTAGCGTTTTAATGCCTTTATAATTGGCGCGTTCATTAGGATATATTTTGGCGTTTTATCAGAGACTGGGGATATTATTTACAGGAATATTCCCCAAAATCAGGAATATTCTCCCAAAATCAGGAATATTCCCCAAAATCAGGAATATTCCCCCAAATCAGGAATATTCCCACACTCAGTTGTCATAAGTACTTGAGGTGGCGTTAATAATGAGTTAGTTCTTATATAGTTTGATGACTTAATTACCGTTTACTGTTATAACGGTACTGTTGATCCTCCCTCCCACCCTCCTAACCTACCCTTCCTTCCTTCCTTCCATTATACTCAACAGTTATACTAAAATATCATACCCAAAGCCTATAATCATACACATACATATACAGTATATATATATATATATAATTAATCTATTATACAATTACAGTATAAACTCGTAAAAAAAAAAAATTACGTTATCCAAAAATTCGTCATCAACAATACTAATAAATCACAAATCAAATATAAACAAATAAATAACATGGGAAAAAAATACACAGGTATGCATAGGTTAATTACGGTGATGCTTACCTGCGTTCTCTCACCTGTCTATATATTACAGGTAACTCACAGGTAACATTATATTAACATGCACCAAATACTAGGAATAGAAACCCTTTAATGTATCACAACAACAAAAACACTGATAATAATAATAATAATAATAATAATAATAATAATAATAATAATAATAATAATAATAATAATAATAATAATAATAATAATAATAATAATAATAATAATAATAATAATAATAATAATAATAAAAATAATAATAATGGAATTCAAATGATTTATATAATGAATGTATGTATGTATGTATGTATGTACCACCAAAAAGAGACCATATAACAATCACATACGAAATATCAATCACAAACCACCTCCTCCTCCTCCTCCCTTTTTAAAACAGTTAACATCAACAAAAGATTTTATAGAACCGTTTCCAAGTTTACAGCTGGAGGAGGACCTGCTAAAGTCGTCCTTGAGGAGAGTAGGACATAAGGGTTATTATCTCCTAGCTCCAAGGAGGAGGTCTCCATGTTCTCCGCACGCAGGAGACATTAACTTGGTCATATTTCCAGTTCCCAGAAACCACCTCTCTCTCACTTGTGTGTGATTTGAGTTTTGTTTATTTCCGTGTCGTGTTGGCGTGATGGAGGTGTAAATATATGATGGGTTGGCGTTGTATATACGCAAGAAATATACGCACTGATATACGCAGAAATATACGCACACATATACACACAGTTATGCATAAAGATACGCAGGATTTTTTTTGGGGGGGTTATAAATGCACATACGCACAAACCAAAGGACAAACATACACATTAATATACCGCACTAATATACCCACAAACACACGCATATATACTGTATATATCGAGGTGTTAAATTACTGACAGTGACGCGGTGGCATTAATAATTTAGCATGAGAGAAAGAGAGAGAGAGAGAGAGAGAGAGAGAGAGAGAGAGAGAGAGTGTGTGTGTGTGTCCTACCACTACTCCCACCACAACCACAACCACCCCCACCACAACCACCCCCACCACTACTACCACCCCCACCACCCCAACCACAACTACCACCCCCATCACTACCACCATCACAATCATAACCGCAGAACGCACCTAGAACTACAGTAATTCACAACAATCTTTACAACCCGGGATAATAACAATGGCAAGACGTTAACAGAGAAATCACAATAACCACAACACCGGTTTACCACTATCTTCTTCCCCAAAACAACCTGCATTAGTGGTGAAAATCCCTACTTATCCAACGCTATGAGGCCCTTAATGCTCAAATCCTAGGAGGGAGGGAGGGAGGGAGGGGTAGTGAGAGTAAGGGAGGAGAGGGTGGTGGAAGGGGAAGGGTAAGGGGAGAAGAGGAGGGGTGAGGAGGGGAAGGGGAGAGGGAGTGTGAGATAAACCCTTGTGGCTCGGAGTTGCGGCTTCCGGTGTTCCGGTTATAGTGAGGAGTGAATGACCAGCGAGCAGTTACAAAAGGGGCGTAAGCGACACACACACACACACACACACACACACACACACACACTCTACTACACACACTCTACTATGAACAATATTTAACTACCCTTAAGTAACTCGAACATATATAAAAAAAAGCAGGAAATGGTTTAAAAAATATTAAAAATATATAAATAAGTAAATGTTAAAACAAATATATATTAACCATTAATAGGAGACAAAACACTGTATTACCTCACAATTGAAACGGTCATAATTTGTATTTTTAATTCGGGGAAAAAAACGTGAAAAATAATGATAACTTTTCAAGGTCATGTGACAGGTTAGAGAGAGAGAGAGAGAGAGAGAGTTTAACTGTGGGGAGAGGGGAGGGAGAAAGGGAGCCGGAGGAGGAAAGGGGGTGATCTTTAGTGGGCAGAAAGGGGTATTAGGAGGAGGGGGAGGAGGAAGAGGAGGAGGAGGAGGAGGCACTGCTCTTGTTGCTAGGAGCTGGGAATTGTTACGAAAGAGACGAAGTGAGTTACTAGGAGCTGAGGGAACTATTGCTGGGAGTTGAGGGGGAGGGAGGGAGGGAATGAGATAGCCCTCAGGAGAAAGAAACAGGGAGGGCGGGAGGGAGGGAGGGAGTCAGTGAGGGAGTCATTAACGAGGGAGGGAAGGAAGGAGGAGGGGGGGTGATGGTGGCGGCGGGACCCTTCAACAGGTGGATCCCATACCTTAAGAACTCCTCCTCCTCTTCTTCCTCCTCCTTCTTCCTCCTCCTCCTCCTCCTTCTTCTTCCTCCTCCTTCTTCCTCCTCCTCCTTCTTCCTCCCTCCTCCTCCCTGTTATTGATGGTGCTCCTGCTGCGGCTAATAGTGTGTCTACTCCTCCTCCTCCTGGGCTCTTCTTCCTCCTCCTCCTCCTGGGCTCTTCTTCCTGACCTCCTCCTCCTCCTCCTCCTCCTCCTCTCCCCACTGCTGCTTCTTGTGATGTTGGGGATTGGTGGTGATTGGTGGAGACTGGTGGTGTTTGATGGCGAGTGATGGTGGGTGGCGGTGATAATAATAACAAAAACAATATCAGCAATAATAACAACAACAGGAACAACTACAACAACAGCCAAGACCCGTTGTGGTTGTAGCGACGGACATTGACATTCCAACGGCCTGTTAACAGTAAGTGATGGCCGTACCATTGTCAAGACTTAACAGTAAGGCGACTTATGCTACTTGAGGTAACGGATGATGGTCACCCTGGTACTTATATCACCTGAGGATGATAATTACTTTGATTACCTTAAGATTACCTGAGGATGATTACTTACTGTAGAATACCACTTAAAGCTTACCTGAAGTTGATTACTTTGATTACCTTAAGATTACCCGAGTCAGATGATTACTTTGATTACCTTAAGATTACCTGAGTCAGATCATTACTTTGATTACTTTAAGATTACCTGAGGATGATTACTTACTGTAGAATACCACTTAAAGCTTACCTGAAGTTGATTACTTTGATTACCTTAAGATTACCCGAGTCAGACAGTTACTTTGATTACCTTAAGATTACCTGAGTCAGATAATTACTTTGATTACTTTAAGATTACCTGAGGATGATTACTTTGATTACCTTAAGATTACCTGAGTCAGATAGTTACTTTGATTACTTTAAGATTACCTGAGGATGATTACTTTGATTAACTTAAGATTACCTGAGTCAGATAATTACTTTGATTACTGTAAGATTACCTGAGGATGATTACTTTGATTACCTTAAGATAATAATAAGGGTATTTAGTCGTTTTAAGAATGTAATGCAAGATAGTCAATACACCCACACCTGTCACGGGGTCGTCCACACAGAGACGGGAAACAGACAGAAATTGGCAGGTTCTGTCTTAGGGAGAAGGCGTAGGTGGTGAGGAGAGGGAGAGGAGAAAAGGGGGAGGAAGGTGGGTGAGGGGGAAGAAAGGGAAGGGGGGGCGAAGAGAGGGGAACAACGGGAAGGAGGGGAAGGTGAGAAGATGATGAGGAGGAAAGGGTTTCTCTGTCCTAAAATTCGACCTAAAATTACGTAGTTAGGTTAGGTTAGGTTAGGTTAGGTTAGGTTAGGTTAAGTTATGATTAGTTATTAACCTAAATGTCTTTGTGAATCAACATAGAGGAATATAGTAGGGAAGGAAATATTGACTTGCTGGCAACTGTGTGATACAAGATAGTTATTATAGTGAACAAACCCCCATATACTGGGTA
This sequence comes from Homarus americanus, assembly GCF_018991925.1. Taxonomy (NCBI): domain Eukaryota; kingdom Metazoa; phylum Arthropoda; class Malacostraca; order Decapoda; family Nephropidae; genus Homarus; species Homarus americanus. The sequence continues at coordinate 38,188 of NW_024725715.1, read as the reverse complement.
CTTAACGGGGCAAGAGGGACGTAACACACACACACACACACACACACACACACACACACACACTCTCTTTCTCTCACACACACACACACACACACACACACACCTCTCTCTCTCTCTCTCTCACACACACACACACACACACACACACACACACACACACACACACACCTCTCTCTCTCTCTCCACACACACACACACACACACACACACACACTCTCTCTCACACACACACATGTACACACACACACACACACACACCTCTCTCTCTCTCACACACACACACACACACACACACACAGATGGGACCATCAATATCGACAAGAGACAGAGACTGGCAAACAGAGAGACAAGCAAACGTGTGAAATAGACAACACAAACTTTACAGACAAACACTCCAAACAAACACACACCCCAGCTAAACAAACACAGATAAAACAGGGAAAAAAACAGGAATAGATAGATAGTTAGATAGATAGATAAATAGACAGATATAGACACATACACAGATAGATAGAGATGAAGATAGATAGATAGATGGTCACACACACACACACACACACACACACACACACACACACACACACACACACACACGTAATCGCCCTAAGCTTGTTTACTCGACAGACTATGAATGGCCAGCAGCTTAACAAGGGCGTGGATGACCAGATTCTCCCCCTTCCACCTCCTCCATACCCACCCCAATAAGTCGGTAGTAACTTCAATAATACTTTTAATAGTAATGACAGTATATATTGAAAGGCATCAATGACACTTATAAAATTTAAGTGAGAACGATTTAACCCTTTGAGTACTGTGATTTAGCCCATTGAGTACGATGATTTAACCCTTTGAGTACGATGATTAACCCTTTGAGTACTGTGATTTAACCCTTTGAGTCCGATGATTTAACCCGCCCTTATATGATGAAAGCAAAAGGCCAGTTCACTTCCTCACTACAACAAGCCAACCAAAACTAAACTAACCATTGCCTAAAACACATCCATCAGAGTGTCAGTCAGTCAGGCATGGAGGGAAGGAGGGAGAGGGGAAGGAAAGAGGAAAGGAAGAACAAAGTCAGTTCACAGAGGGGTGGATGGAGAAAGGAAGGTAATGAGAAAAGAAGAAAGTCAATCGAGGGAGAGAAGGAAGGAAGAAGAGGGGTAAGGAGGAAAGAAGGGAAAAAAAGAGGGAAAGAAGGAGTCAATCAAGAAGGGATAGTCAGTTAAGGGAGGGAAAGAGGAAGGGGGACAAGGAAGGAAAAATGGGAGTCAATCAGGGGAAACAAGGGAGAGAAGGAGAACGGAACATAGGGCCTTGCGACCGGGAGTGGGTGTGGCCAGCTCAGGGAACCGCTAGTCGCTGCCTGGCGGAACTTCCGTACCGAGGCTGCCACCTCTAGGGAGTCGTCGACCCTCACAGCATGTATGTGGACGGTGGTCGTCAGTTTAGTATAATGACGAGAACGAAATGATTATACAGTTATACATGCAGTCTTCATACCAAGAAATTAAGACGCATAATCCGTTGTTCTTCAACAGACAAGACTTCCAACACAGACTATAGAGCTCTCCATGACGTGTATGTTATTAGCTAAGGTCCAGATCATCATGATACATAATCTCCCCCAACCTATAATGTAAACAATTATTCACCTAACTGGTTGACTTTAAGCACAATGAACAAAATTTGCAACAGAATTACACTGAGATTTACTTTAATCAAGTTCATTTAGTACGAGTCAGAAGATAAAACCAATAAATCGAATGGCTGGCAGATTTCCTGTTTTTATTTTTTTTATTTTACAAGTAATATTTGTCGTAAGAAACGTTGATAATTAAAACCCAGTTTATTATAAAAGAGGAAGCACAAAAAATAGATCACAAACAGCATCAGTAAGTTACCAGTGTTACCAGGGTGGTGTCGACCTGTTGTGGTCTTTTATAGTCAACAATAACACTCTTGACAGGACCTTATTGGGGCAACGAGGATGACTAAGAAATGGCCATTCGTTGTATGAAGCCTCATCTCAGAAGGGCATCCCTCAAGTGCCAAGAAAAGTACCAGTCAGGTTAGGAAAGGCAGGTGTTGGGCATCACTATATATCATAACCAATAAATACCAGGATGATAAACTTTTATCATCTCACAAAACTTTAGCTTTTGACCCATCTTGACCTGTATAGTTTCATAAAATAATTAGTCAATCCATATTTTAGGTATTTAATATTTGTATGGGACTGAAGAAATTAGTTAAAAACCATGAGTATTAATTAAGTTGGAATTTTACATGTCAGTCAGATATTACAAAGGAAAAAATAAATAAATTTTGGAAAGTTTTGATCGAAGACTAAAGTCACAGTCTAGAGGCAAAACTATTTATCACTCCTTCTGAATTATCAATGGTTACCAACCTAAATAAAATAAACATACTAAATATGACCAAAAAATTATTTAATGAGGCCACATAACAGAATGTATGACAAAATATGTTTACTCCAGGAAATCATAAACAGCTCCCTCACCGGTCAGTGTTAATAAGATCTGTGGGTCTGGGAGAAGGTTCAACTTAGCAGGGAAGAAGGGAGTTGGGGGAATGACAAACACACACACAGTTTTTTGGTTGCGGCTGGCAGGCACAGTGACGCGTATCACCCTCCTTCCTCTTCCTCCTTATCTCCCCTCTTTCCTTCCTCGTTCCTTCTCATCCTCGTCCCACTTCTCGTTATGTCAAAAATATTACTGCCAACACCAACACATTACAGGAGACTGAGGTGAGGAGGAGACTTACTGCTCCTCAGAAGACGACCCGAGGTAAGACTTTACTCACTTATAAGACGACCCGAGGTAAGACTTTCTACTCGCTCTTATAAGCATTTTAATTCCAAGGAAAGACTTATCATTTTATAAGCATTTGTTTTGAGGTAAGACTTACTCGCTCTCATAAGACGACCCGAGGAAAGACTTACTCGCTCTTATAAGACGACCCGAGGAAAGACTTACTCGCTCTCATAAGACGACCCGAGGAAAGACTTACTCGCTCTCATAAGACGACCCGAGGTAAGACTTACTCGCTCTTATAAGACGACCCGAGGAAAGACTTACTCGCTCTTATAAGACGAACCGAGGTAAGACTTACTCGCCTATAAGACGACCCGAGAAAGACTTACTCGCTTTCTTATAAGACGAAAGCGAGGTAGAATTTTACTCGCTCTTATAAGACGACCTGAGGAAAGACTTTCTACTGCTCTTATATAAGACGACCCGAGGAAAGACTTACTCGCTCTCATAAGACGAGCCGAGGTAAGACTTACTCGCTCTTATAAGACGACCCGAGGTAAGACTTACTCGCTCTCATAAGACGAGCCGAGGTAAGACTTACTCGCTCTTATAAGACGAGCCGAGGTAAGACTTACTCGCTCTCATAAGACGAGCCGAGGTAAGACTTACTCGCTCTTATAAGACGAGCCGAGGTAAGACTTACTCGCTCTCATAAGACAACTTGTCTTCAACATCTGGCCTTACCTGTTTTCATCAACTGTTTGATACTTATATTGTATAACACTTATCAGTCACCATTACTGCCCTGCATAGGTCCAGTGGGGCCAGCCTCTCTACACTTGGGCCCTGTGTTGGTACAGGAAGACACCCCACAATGTTCAGGGGGGGGAGGGGAAGGGGGGGGAATAATAATTCCTCGTGTTATGTCAAGTTTGGTGGGTTAGGTTAATTTTGGTCAGGATGGATTTAGTGAGCTTAGTTTCAATTACCTTAGGTTAAATAACATTTTGGCTAAGTCAGGTTTAATTAGGTTTGGTTAAGTTAAATTTGGGTAGTTTAGGTTTTGGTTAGTTATGTTCTGCTATGTTATGTTGTTAAAATAAGTTAGATGAAGGTTAGGTTAATTTGGGTTAAATATTTCGTTAGGGTTACGTAAGATATGGTTAGGTTAGGTTAGATCTATGAAGATTCATTAGGTTTGGTTAGTTTTAAATTACATTAAGTTAGATTAGGTCAAATTAGATGAACTTCACATTTGCAGAGATAAACACAAAAATTAAACAACATGGCGGTCCTTATTCGTGGTGGATTTTCAACTTGTGCTTTCGTCTACATCCTCCCTCCCTCTTCTTCCCCTCCCCATCCACCCACATCGACCTCCCAAGCTCTGTACGTATACCCAAATCATGTGAGATGCCTCCTCGGTGTGCGCCCAATATAATACTATTTTATATTACACTTTTGGGTCCGTAAACCACAGAGAAAAATCTTAATTGGACTTTGCGTTTATGTGATTTTTTTCTCATCATTACAGCTTACCGAGAGTGTAACTAATTAACCTAGAAAATCGGTTAATGTGGAGGTGGACGTCTCGTTATTTTCCCAGGCGTTAAAGTGTGGTTCACGTACTGGATGATCTGACATGGCGTAAAGATAGCAACGTATGGATTTAACCCGAGTGATCTGGCAACGCTTAAAGTTAGTTACCTGTATATTTTATCACCGTATAGATTTCGTACCTGCATGGTCTGATATGAATACATTTATTACCTGAACGATCTGGCAACGCATAAATTTGGTACGGGATTACAATATTAATAGTTTGGTACTGATTATCCAGGTACTAAGTGGCCCAGCATACATATTTGGTGCTAAGTGATTTGGTACTATCAGACCTGGTATTAAGTGCCTTGGTACGAGTAACTTTGGCACTACAAGTATTATCTTCAATCGACTTGGTACACTTAAATTTAGTAATAAAATAATTTGTGTATATAAATTTGGTAATAAATGATTTTATGGTTGGGAAAGTGATATGTGTGTGTGCGTGTGTGTGTGTGTATGTGTGTGTATGTGTGTGTGTGTGTGTGTGTGTGTGTGTGTGTGTGTGTGTGTGTGTGTGTGTGTGTGTGTGTGTGTGTGTGTGTGTGTGTGTGGATAATAATAATAATTAACGGTTTATTGAAAAAGTTCTGCAGCCCGAGGGTTGAAAATATACATTAGGCAAAAATTACTTATTACATACAAAGACATGGGGTAGGTCAATTTACAAAAGTTTTCATTACTAAAAAGAGAAGGAACATGAATTGAACATACAAATTATTATAGTTTGCAGTTGACGGCCTGGGCTGGTCTCTCCCATATTGTGTGAGGTCCGTGGTGTAGTGACTCGTCCGTAGGTGTTGACATGAAGGACCTCACGTGGTCATGGAGACACTGGGTGTGTGTGTGTGTGTGTGTGTGTGTGTGTGTGTGTGTGTGTGTGTGTGTGTACGCCTGAAGGACCAAACCCAGCCCAAAAGTCTGAGGGCGACCACTTAAAGCTGCTCCAGTGACTCCTGACCTTATAAGCTTGACCCAGGAAGAGTCTAGTAGAGGCTCAGGGCCAACCAGCCCACGATGCTTCACAATATAAAAACACGAGTCACTGATCAACACACGGTACGATGGAGATACACCATACACACTCTAAATCACTAAATATTAATAAGTAACTCAAGGAACAGACAGACAGACAGACAGTCAGATAAGGAACTTCGCCATAACAGAGCAACGAATGACACATATGACACGTCTTCAATGAATGACACATATGACACGTCATCAATGAATGACATAATACACGTCACCAACGAATGACACATATAGTAAACAGATGATAGGATGAATTAAAAACATGAGTTAAGCAGAA
>NW_024725715.1:20000-22500 GCF_018991925.1 Homarus americanus | reverse complement strand
ATTTGTAAACAGATTTATTACCAATTATAACGAAAGACTTAAAAAAACAATGTAATAATGACTTCACTAAAATTCCAACGTTACCAACAACTTAGCAACGGAAGAAATCAACATTTACCGTCTCAAAATTACTGTCACATTAAACGTTAGCACCTTGGTAACGAAGACTATTTTTGTTACGTTACAGCCGTCACGTCCGTCACACCCTTGCCTGATGTTATCGTTTCGCTGTGTGACGTCATCCTGGTCTACATGCAAGGTCGAGCTGCTTGTCTGGTGATGGACCGCTACCATACACAACCATTATGGGAGGTCCTCCATACACAACCATTATGGGAGGTCCACCATACACAACCATTATGGGAGGTCCACCATACACAACCATTATGGGAGGTCCACCATACACAACCATTATGGGAGGTCCACCATACACAACCATTATGGGAGGTCCACCATACACAACCATTATGGGAGGTCCACCCACACAAACCATTATGGAGGTCCACCATACAACCATTATGGGAGGTCCACCATACACAACCATTATGGAGGTCCACCACTACACAACCATTATGGGAGGTCACCATACACAACCATTATGGGAGGTCCACACCACACAACCATTATGGGAGGTCCACCATACACAACCATTATGGGAGGTCCACCATACACAACCATTATGGGAGGTCCTCCATACACAACCATTATGGGAGGTCCACCATACACAAACATTATGGGAGGTCCACCATACACAACCATTATGGGAAGTCCACCATACACAACCATTATGGGAGTTCCTCCACATTCTACCATTATGGGAGATCCACCATACTCCACCATTATGGGAGGTCCCCCATACTCTACCATTATGGGAGGTCCACCATATTCTACCACTATGGGAGGTCCTCCATACTCCACCATTATGGGAGGCCCCCCATACTCTACCATTATGGGAGGTCCACCATATTCTACCATTATGGGAGATCCACCATACTCCACCATTATGGGAGGTCCACCATACACAACCATTATGGGAGTTCCTCCACATTCTACCATTATGGGAGGTCCTCCATACTCCACCATTATGGGAGGTCCCCCATACTCTACCATTATGGGAGTTCCTCCACACTCTACCATTATGGAAGGTCCTCCATACTCTACCATTATGGGAGTTCCTCCACACTCTACCATTATGGAAGGTCCTCCATACACAACCATTATGGGAGTTCCTCCACACTCTACCATTATGGGAGTTCCTCCACACTCTACCATTATGGGAGTTCCTCCACACTCTACCATTATGGGAGTTCCTCCACACTCTACCATTATGGGAGGTCCACCATACTTTACCATTATGGGAGTTCCTCCACACTCTACCATTATGGGAGTTCCTCCACACACTACCATTATGGGAGTTCCTCCACACTCTACCATTATGGGAGGTCCACCATACTCTACCATTATGGGAGGTCCACCATACTCTACCATTATGGGAGGTCCACCATACTCTACCATTATGGGAGGTCCACCATACTCTACCTTTATGGGAGGTCCTACATACTCTACCATTATGGGAGGTCCACCATGCTCTACCATTATGGGAGGTCACCATACTCTACCATTATGGGAGGTCCACCTCTCCATTATGGGAGGTCCACCATACTCTTACCACAAGTGGGAGGTCCACCTCATACTTACCTTTATGGGAGGTCCTACATACTCTACCATTATGGGAGGTCCACTATACACTAATATAATGGCATGGAAGTTCTACCGTACGCTAAGCTTCACGCGAAATGGTGCACTTATTTCTAAACTCTCTTTCTTGCTCCAAGCAAAATAAATGGACACTTGTTTTCTACGTGTCTTCCGTCTCTCCTCCTAATAAGGCAATTGTTTAAGTGTATTCTAGCTCGTTTTATGTCTCTTTTGTCAAGGTGTAAGAGACTGGGCCATGCCAACACTGATAGATGGCCTAAACACACACACACACCATACACTCACCTGTGGCGTCCCCCAAGGCACCAAGATGGGACCACTCTGCTTCCTTATGCTCATCAATGATGCCCTAAGAGAAACCCCTGCTCGCTGGAAATATGTCGACGACTCCACCATTGGGATCAGCGTCAACAATTCTGCTATCAACTATACCGCCCTTCAGGATTTATTGAACAGTCTCCAAAACTGGGCCACCAACAACCATGTCACCATCAACCATACCAAGACCATGGTTATGCACATCAACCTCTCCTCCGACATTGTCCCACCTCCTTCCATTACTCTAGGTCGAACACACTCCAGGTTGTAGATTCCACAGCTCCTCGGCGTCACCATAGACAACAAACTAAATTGGAAACCACGTCAGTGAAGTTGTCAAATCCTCCAGTTTCCGTCTCCACCTCCTCCGCCGACTCAAGTCCTCGGAGTTCCTGCACCGAGCTCCTCAGTGTTTACACAACATTCATACTTCCCAAGCTCACCTATGCCTCCCCACCTGGTC
>NW_024725715.1:0-15000 GCF_018991925.1 Homarus americanus | reverse complement strand
GAATCAGTATATTTATGTTAGGAACCACTAGATCTCTCTGAAGTCATTACCCAATAATAAATAAGATACTTGCACACAGGCATTGGGTCTTTCCTTATAGCTATTTGCACTTCCCAGTAATCAAGAGGACATGGGTGCTGTGAGATAGGAAGAATGGGATGAAAGATCTGAAATTAGAACACTCTCATTAGTAAATGCAGTAGATATATCAGGAATGACGTTAAACAGGAGGATAGATTGTGCTGCACCCGTATCACGTAGTATACGAATAGGGAAAGAACGAGACCCCTCTATGATTGAAATTTTTCCCTCATAGGTGAATGAAGAGAAGAGATCCTGATGGGGCCTTTCCACATTGGTGGTTGCTATTGGTTTGAATTTGGGATCCAGGGAACTACTTTTAGCAATTCGACACTTTGGGTGTTTACAAGACTGGATCGTATGGCCTGGGTTTTTACAGTAAGAACAAGTAAACTTGGTTGCATCAGGGGTGGTAGGTGTGGGACCTTTCGACCTACCACTCACGTCCCCAAGGTTATCATCAGAGGAGGACCTAACATGTCGGGAAGTACCACGTTCCCTACGGCACAGTGACTCCACCAGCAAGGCGTACACATCAGCCAGCTCAGCCGCACGTCCTAAATTAACCTCTCCACGCTCCTCCACATGCTTCAAAATGTGAAATGGTATCTTGCTCTTCCACTCCTCCAGGACTACCAGAAGTTATACCTAGGAAATTACACTTCTGAATATTGTTCTGAGAAGATCCTTGAATAAGGATAGAGACTTGAAAGGGGAAGAAATGCGGCGTGTATAAGATCAACTTAACCCTGAGATACTTGAAAGAGGAAGCATGATACGCATTTATATAAAGATCCGGATTAACAAACTCTTAGAGAGCTTAAAGAGGAAGGGCGTATTACGGCATTAATATAAAGATCCGGATTAATAACCCAAGATATTTCTGAAAGGGGAAGGGCGTATTACGGCATTTTATATAAAGATCCGGATTAACAACCCTGAGATACTTGAAAGAGGAAGGGCGTATTACGGCGTTAATATAAAGATCCGGATTAACAACCCTGAGATACTTTAAAGAGGAAGGGCGTATTACGGCATTAATATAAAGATCCGGATTAACAACCCTGAGATACTTGAAAGAGGAAGGGCGTATTACGGCATTAATATAAAGATCCGGATTAACAACCCTTGAGTTACTTGATTGACCCTGAATGAGATAATGAGAAGAACAATAATTGAGGCTTTATAATTATGGGGTCCTGGTAGAGCGGGGCGTCCCAAGATATCACTTCACCCTAAACTAGTGACTATGGAACAGCCTACTCTGGAGTGAGGGTACGGCATTAAACAGATCCGGATTCTTCCCTACACTCGATAAGACATACTACACGACTGCCACGTGTAATAACAGGTAAGCCTTATGACACTTGGAACCTAATATCCTACGGCTGTCACTCTTACTGTACGATAATACCAATATATGCACACACATATGAAGGAAACTTTAAACTACCGTAAAGCAATTGTGAACAGAAGTGACTGGGAGGAATAATTAACACTGAGTAACAAGGGAGGAAGGAATATGGTACTTAAGGTCGTATCCTGTCACGGTCGCCATTTGTTACGAGTTGGGGATTTAGAATATAGTTATACGTCTACCCAGATCCCAACAGGTAACAAAAAAAAACAAACAAAGACAATCGGACTATAAAAGGGTAGACAAAGGATGCGAGTTTTCGTTGTGTATAATAGAGTACCATAAATCCCTAAACAAAATATTCAGCTTATAAATTACCCTTAACCAAACTTAACCTAAACATTAACAGTATATACATATTAATACAACATAAACAATTTTGAAGCAAGTGGACGTGGGGGAGGCAATACAAGATACAAGTACTTAAGTGAGGAGCTGAGATGGCTGACGAGTAAGGCTGAGTATTGTAGAAGACGGTAGGTAGTCACTGCACCGTAGGTTTAGAGGATAGATGATCCTGTGGTCACTTCCCAGAGCCAAGTCCTCTCTCCTCGAATTGGAGCTGACAAAGAAGACTTTGAGGAGGTGACGCAACAACCAGGATATGGAGAAGAGAAACCCCGGAGTGGTAACTAAGACGAGTCATACTCGTGTCTCGTCCCTAGATGGCGTTGCTCGTGGTGCTGGGTAGGTAGATCAGGACAATAGATGGCGTGGTTCGTAGTGCTGGGTGGAGGGGTTCGTAACAGTGTGTTGGTGATGTATATATATATATGTACAGTATTGAGCAACAGACAAACTATCTTGAAAAGGTCCTCTCGTGCTACTGATGAAACAGACAACCATCAAATATATTTAGTGAAGCCCAAATGTACCAGGCTACAGTAGGGAGACTAGAAACTGGTAAGAACACAAGAGGACCCACACAAGACTACACAGTGACAAGGAACACTAGACTACGCAATGACAAGGAACACAAAAAGTTCACACAAGACTACAGAGTGACAAGGAACTCAAGAGGAGCCACACAAGACTACACAGTGACAAGGAATACAACAAGACTCACACGAGACTATACAGTGACAAGGAACACAAGAAGACTCACACAAGACTACACAGTGATAAGGAACACAAGAAGACTCACACAAGACTACACAGTGATAAGGAACACAAGAGCTCCCACAAAAGACTATGCAGTGACACGGAACACAAGAAGACCCACACAAGACTACACAGTGACAAGGAACACAAGAGCTCCCACAAAAGACTATACAGTGACACGGAACACAAGAAGACCCACACAAGACTACACAGTGACATAAAACACAAAAGGTCCCAGACACTCCGCCATCGAGACGACTCCGTTATAGTGAACTCTGGCGGGAAGAGTACGTAGACTTTCTGGTATTGCACAGTTTATGTTTCCCATCGTGGGGCATAGTATGTTGTGACCAAGGCGTGTTTCATACCTAAGTCTGTGAATAAGATGCATCTACAGTAAAGGTGGACACAGATATATCCAAGTGTGTTTACGGAAGAAAACACCGTGAGAGTCGATACTTAAGACGCACGCACGCACGCACGCACGCACGCACGCACGCACGCACGCACGCACGCACGCACGCACACTAAGGTTCAAATTTACTGTTGGTTTTGTTTAAGCGAATTTAGGTACTTCAGCAGCTGGAGCTTAAAACACAGTTCACTAACTTCTGATATGAAACAACAACTTTTAGAAATTAATAAAAATTTCGGAATTTCATTCAATTTGTTGGATATCATCATTGACTGAAGACCTGTCCGTAACTTGTAGCAATATAGTGTTAGCAGTGGAAGACCAAGAGAGTGGTTTATCATGTTAATGCCTCCATCATCGGTTTTTCCTATAAGGTCTATTATGGTTAACTTCAAGTGTTCCTCGACGTGTGGTGATTAATGTCCCGCAGGGGGGAGGGGGCAGAGGTGTTATATATTCCTTTGAAATTAGTTCTTGAAATTCTAATAAAATTTATGTTTTTTGTTAAGTTGTAGAAAAGCTTAAGTATAGCACAGATCAGAGTTAATTAGTTCCTGAGCTGTCTTATTATTGTTCGTGGGAATATTTCTCTGTTGTAAATTACTTGTTATTGACACTATATTTTCTTCTTAATATGGCATGAAGGTTGTTCGTATTTTTAATCTATAATTTAAGTGGAAGGTTTTATGAGGTTCTTCACTTTTGGAAAACTAAGACAAAAATTTCACGTTAACATTTACTTATGGTTAACCTTTTCACTTAAGTACACCAAGGGAGCCAATTTAAGCATGATGACTATGACTCCCATTAATAGGAAAAAAAATCCAAACTCATCAACAACTCTCCCATCAATTTGTTGACACTTAACAAACCTCCTTGTTAATGTGGCTACTATCACACGTCCACAAACCCACTAACATCACTACTGAAGTTAAAAACAACAACAACAAAAATTCCAACCACTAAAAAAAATATTATCCCAGTGACTAGGTGCCTCAATAGTTGTCACTTCTGCATCAACAAGTTAAATATGTATCACTATCAACAACACCCACTACCTTCCCTGGAGCACCAACCCCGCCATCACACAAGCAACTCCTCCAATATTAAGCAAAATCTACAAGATATGTCGTGGTTTGAGCTCAATAAGTCACGTAATTACTGTGGACATGGCGGTTACACTAGGGATTTTGGTCTCTTCATGGTACACAGCAACATCCTTAGGTCACGCTTCTTCTGTTTCAGGGGAGGGCTGGTGGTGGGGAGAGCTGGTGGTGGGGAGAGCTGGTGTTGGGAAGAGCTGGTGGTGGGGAGAGCTGGTGGTGGGGAGAGCTGGTGGTGGGGAGAGCTGGTGTTGGGAAGAGCTGGTGGTAGGGAGAACTGGTGGTGGGGAGAGCTGGTGGTGGGAATAACCCGGGAAGGGAAGAGCTGGGGATGAGGTAAGAGGAATAGTGAAAAGAATGTCCTAAGACAGTTGGCGTATGTTGGATGACAGGCAGCAAAATACTCTCGTGTTCAGTGTGTGTGTGTGTGTGTGTAAGATAATAAAAAAAAAAAAAATAATAATAATAATAATAATAATATATAAATAATAATAATGATGATGATGATGATGATGATGATGATGATGATGATGATGATGATGATGATGATGATGATGATGATGATGATGATGATGATAATAATAATAATAATAATAATAATAATAATAATAATAATAATAATAATAATAGAGATTTAAAATTACCACTTCAGAGTGTCAATATGCAGTGGTAGAGGTGGTGTGGTGGTAGTGGTGGTGGTGGTAGTGGTGTGGTGGTAGTGGTGGTGGTGGTAGTGGTAGAAGGGCGTGTCCCCCACTGTCCTCACTAGACCCATCTGTCATACCACCGACAGCTCCTACCTTCCTTAACTACTCAAAAACTGGTCCTTCCACCAACACCATCATGCACCACCACCTCCACTACCACCCCCACCACCACCTCCACTACCACCCCCACCAACACCTCCACTACCACCCCCACCACCACCTCCACTACCACCATGCACCATCACCAACATCTCCACTACCACCATGCACCATCACCAACATCTCCACTACCACCATGCACCACCACCTCCACTATCACCACTACCATACCCCATCACCACCTCCACTACCACCACTACCACCATGCACCACCACCTCCACTATCACCACTACCCCGAGTCAACACCACCTACCCGTCACCACCACAACAGTCTAGCTGATTCAACAAGGGGAACGTGAGAATAAAGGATTAAACCCCCTTGTATGGAGAGAGCTTTACTCCCTTTGTGTATATGTGAATGATACACTATATAAAAGGGGTTCAGGTGTGCAGGTACGAGGGGTTAAAACCTGTGTAAAAGGATTTGTGTTCATGACAATCGCGGTGTAAACGAGGCGACAAATTTTCAGTACTACTGTTTAGGGAATTTATTGTTGCAGCAGAGCCTGTATGGACGACGACTTTTAATGTAATATATGGGTTAGAAATTTTACATAAGAGGATTAGTGTAGTGTGTGTCTGTGTGTCTGTCTGTGTGTGTCTAAACTCCAAGATATAAACAAAACACACGACCAGCAGCTCAGAAGCAATATAAAATCAGTCTAAATTTCGACTAAATCAACTCTAGATTGTATTGCTTGTACCTGGCAATACCTGGCGGCATCTCAGGACCACACACACACACACACACACACACACACACACGTAATGTCTTTGGTTGCAGCGTGTGGTTGAGAGGGCGTGATATGTTCAGCACAGGAGAGGGAGTGTGAGGTAGGGGGACGCTGGGGAGGTGTTTGGCAGGGGAAGGGACGGGAAGGAGCATGGAGGTGTCTGGCAGTTGGGAGAGCAGAGTGAGAGGGAAGGTAGGGGGTGGGGGAGGGAAGGTAATGAGGGCAGATAAGGAGGGAGAAGGAAGGTGAGGGGGAGAGAAGAAGTAGGAAGGGAGGACTTAGTAGAATAAGATGGATCAGCACTTTTGAGTATGATAATGAACAACCCACATGTAATACCTCCATGTCTCACTCCCTCCCTCACCCCTCTCACTCCCCCCTCCCTCCCTCCCACTCCTGCCTCCTCACCTCCCACCTCCCTCACCTCCCACCTCCCACCCTCCCACCTCCTCCCTCAACCTCCCACCTCCCACCCCCACCTCCTCACCCCCTCCTCACCCCCTCCCTCCCTCACCCCTCTCCCTCCTCTCCACCACTCCCCCTCCTCTCACTAACACAGACACTCTACAAAGCGCTCCCTCTTACCACTATCGCATTAATCACGCTTCGACTCTTACCAAACAAACCTTTCACCAAAATATATCAATCAGACCAACTCCCCAGTAGAGATAATTAATGTTCCATATTACATATTAGTGATGTATCTGTCAAGTGGTTCAACGAAATTGAGTTCTGACCGAGGAGTGACGGTGTGTAAATGCCGCCCTAACCCGCCCTAATCTAACCTGGCTTAACCTAATCTAATCTCAACATAACCGCCCTATTAACCTCTGCACATTATTTACCATCACAAATACCAGTTACTCCAGCAATTTGGTTGGTATTATATCTTCTTGTATAATAACGATGGCTCAAATCATCAAAATTCTGCTCGAGCTCGGAGAAAAAACCTGTATGCGTCGGGGCGACTTCCTTGCTGGGCCTGGCCACGTCATCGGCCTTGAAGGTATACTTCATCACTAACGTCGTGACTACCACGGCTCCCCTGTCCTCTAATGGCTGGGATCCTTATTTCCTGCGCTTCATACCGCAACTCCCCTGCGTTTCCATCGTACCTGTACCAGAAGGTGGTACGCGGCGTGGTTCAGAGGGCCTTGGCGGGCTTCACTTACTTCGACAGTTTGAATTGTCTTCCCCTCACGTTGTGGCCGCTGTCCGTCAATCACTCGAGAACAGGTCAAATGCACGAAGACACGGATGCAGGGTAATGGTGTTAAATCGCCTCCTGCTATTGCTGTACTTTTGTTGCTTCTTCCACTCAGGCACATCGACATCCTCCCGAGGCAGATGATCTGACCTCTTCAGGTCCTTTATGAGAACCCAGTCGGATGAAGGCGTTTCGCATTGTACAGATAATAACAGGACAAGCGGGTGTCTCCAACCTGAAAACAACCCCAACAATGACGCATTTCTCCGGTAACAGCACTCTTCCGTGCATCGCTCCTTGGACAAACCAATGCTCGTCCAGTAGAGCGCCAGCAGGGTGGTGAGCACAACCTGGTAATTTGCCGGGGGTGAAACGAACACAACCAATTGAGTGAACTGGCGGGTAGTGGGCCACCCGTTAGTGAGCACAACGAATTGAGTGAACTTACGCAAGATGCGATGAACCTGACAAAGATTAGTGAACACACCAATTAAGTGGTTTCCTGGCAGACAGTGGAGCGCAACCAGGTAGTGAACACAACCGTTAAATGGAACCCCGACACGTTAGTAAGAACACACCGGGTAATGGAGCACAACAGGTAGTGAACACAACAGGTAGTGAACACAACGGGTAGTGAACACGGCGAATTAGTGAACACACCGGGTGGTGAACACAGGTGAGTGAAGACACAACCGTTAAGTGGGCTTAGCAGATGTTGAATTTTTAGGTGGTGGGCCTAGCAAATTGGTAGAACACAACGAATTGGTGAACACTAAATTGAGTAGGCTGTGAATTGAGTGAACTTCCCGACAAGTGATCAGACCTGACGAATTAATTGAACACGCAGATTGATGAACCGCAACGGGTAGTCAGACGGCGGCGTTAATTGAACTGCCGTTAGTGAACCCTAGCAGATGGTGAACACCGGGTGAGTGAACGCAACAGATAGTGAGGCCTGACAGATTGAGTGAACTGGCGGGTAGTGAACTAGGGTAATCAGAACTGCCGGGTGAGTGAACTGACAAATTCATTGAAGCCCAACCGGGTGAAGTGAACACAACGAATTGCGTGCTGAACACCTTTGGGTAATGAACACAACGAATTGGTAGACACGCAAGGTGAGTGAACACAACGAATTGATGAACACGACGAATTTCAGTGAACACGGCAGGTAAATGGAACCTGACAATTGATGAACCTGACAAGGTGAGTAGACACAACCGTTAGTGAACATAACGAATTGAGTGGGGCTGGCAGATTGGTGAACCTGACAAATATTGAACACCGCCAGATGGTGAACCTGACGGAGTAGTGAACACTTAGGTGATGAACACATGGAATTAGTGAACACAACAGATAGTAGACACATGGGTGATAGAACACAACAATTGAAGTGAACACCAGATCAATGTAGACCTGACAGGTGATGGGCCCTTGCGATGGCGGGCCTGGCGATCAATGAACACAACAGGTGAGTAGACACCGGGTGAACAGGCAACAGGTGAGTGAACGCAAGCAAGGTAGTGAACACAACAGGTAGTGAACACAACGGTGATGAACACACCAGGTAGTGAACACAACAGGTAGTCAAACTTGTTAATGGAAGCCTGACTTAAGTGAAACCGAAACCCGCACCAGGAGTATTAGAACACAAGCAATTGATGAACACAGCAGGTGAGTGAACCCACAGCAGGTGAGTGACACAACCCAGGTAATGAACACAACAGACATTGAACACACCCGTTAGTAGAGCACAACAGTGTGAAATGTAGACACACCAGGTGAGCTGTAGACACCACAGCAAGGTAATGAACACAACAGGTGGTGAACACACGGTGCGTGAACGCAACGGGTAGTGAACGCAACAATTCAAATGAACACAGCAGGTAGTGAACACAACAAATGTAGTGAAACCACACCAAATTAAATGGAACCTATGGGTGGTGAACATAACCGTGCGTGAACACAACGGTAAAATGGAACACAACAGGTAAATGAACATAACGGGTAGTGAACGCAACAGGTAATGCCGAACACAACAGGTAGTGAACACAGCAAGTAAGCGAACACAACAGGTAGTGAACACAACCGTTGATGAACACAACGGGTAATGAACACAACAGGTAGTAGAGCACCGCTGGGTAGTGGGGAACACAACCAGGTAAACAGACACAGGTAGTGAACTTGGCAGGTATAGAACACGTGGGTGAAGTGGGAGCAGCAGGTATTGTGCGAACCCTTTAGGTAAACCGACCGCAACGGGTGGTGAACCTCAACCGTTAGTAGACACAAGCAGGTGAAATGTAAACAGCAAGGTAGTGATGAACGCAACGCAGGTGAATGAACACAACGTTATTCAAACTGCTAGGTGATAGAACACGCAACGAATTAATGAACACAACGGGTAGTAGACATGGTGAAGTAGACTTGCAACTTCGTTGTCAGGCGCAACGGTGATGAACTTAAACGGGTGAGTAAGAACCCCACGGCAATTAGTGAATTACATGGGGTGAGTGAGCTACCGCGGTGGTGGACACACCAGATGAAATTGAACACAACAGGTGAGTGAACACGCGTTAATTGAACCCACACCAAGATGGTGAACACAACGGGTGAAGTAGACACAGCAGGTAAGTGAACACACCAGAACATTGGGCCTGACAGGTGATGAACCTGACGGGTAATGGAACCCGCAACAAAATTACGGTATGTAGACCTTACAACCGGGTGATGAAGGAGCGCGCTTGATGATGAACACGCCCGGGTAGGCTGAACACAACGGACAACAGGTGAGTAAGACACAAGCAGGTAATGAACACACGCAGGTAATGAAGCACAACAGATGAGTGAACACGACAGGTAAGTGGACACAACAGGTAGTGAACATAACAGGTGATGAACACAACAGGTAATGAACACACCAGGTGGTGAACACAACAGGTGAGTAGACACAACAGGTAGTGAACACAACAGGTAGAGAGTGAACACAACAGGTGGTGAACTCAATTAGTGAACACAACAGGTAGTGAACACAACAGACAGTGAGCACAACGGGTAATGAACACAACAGGTAGTGAACACAGCAATTAGTGAACACACGCAGGTAGTGAACACACAGGTGAGTGAACACAACGGGTAGTGAACACAACAGGTAATAGACACAACAGGTAGTGAACACAGCAGGTAGTGGACACACCAGGTAAAGTGAACACAGCGAATTAGTGAGACAACAGGTTGAGTGAACACACGGGTGAGCAGGCTGACAGGTAGTGAACACGCCAGGTTAGTGGAACCTGACAGGTGGTGGACATAACAGGTATGTGGACACAACGGGTGGTGAACACAACAGGTAATGAACACACCGGGTAGTGAACACAGCAGGTTGGTGGACATGACAGGTAGTGGGCACAACAAGTAGTGAACACATGGTAGTGAACACAACAGGTGAGTGAGACAACGTAGTGAGTAGACTGTGAATTGGTGGACACAACAGGTAATGAACACACCAGGGTAGTGGACACAGGTGAGTGAACACAACAGGTGAGGTAGGAGCACGACAGAGTAAGTGAACACACCAGGTAGTGGGCTGTGGGTAAGTGACATGACAGGTAGTGAACACCTGACAGATTGATGAACACAACGAATTAATGAACACACCAGGTAGTGAACACAACAATTGAGTAGACACACAATTAGTGAACACAACAAGAGGTGGACATAACGGGTGTGAACACAACAGGTAGTGAACACAACGGGTGATGGACCACGGTTGGTGAACATGACAGGTGGTGGGACACAACGGTTGAGTGAACACACCAGGTAGTGAACACACCAGGTAGTGAACACAACGGGTTGTGAACATAACAGGTTGGTGAACACAACGGGTGATGAACACAACGGGTGGACACAACAGGTAGTGGACACAACAGTTGGTGAACTGCGCCAGTTGAGTGAGCACAACGGGTAGTGGACATGGTGGACCTGACGGTAGGTGGACCTGAAGCGGATTGAAGTGGACGCGGGTGACAGACGGATTGGTGGACAATCCGGTGGACATAACGGATTAGTGAACACAACAGGTAGTGAACACACCAGGTAGTGAACACACCAGGTAGTGAACACAACAGGTAGTGAACACACCAGGTAGTGAACACAACAGGTAGTGAACACAACAGGTAGTGAACACAACAGGTAGTGAATACAACAGGTAGTGAACACAACAGGTAGTGAACACAACAGGTAGTGAACACAACAGGTAGTGAACACAACAGGTAGTGAGCACAACAGGTAGTGAACACAGCAACAGCCGTGTAGGTCGTCGACGATAAAAGGTGTTTGTTAGAGGTCCGTCTCTCCTCCTGCACACTACTCTCAGGTCCGGTACCGAGAGAGAGAGAGAGAGAGAGAGAGAGAGAGAGAGAGAGAGAGAGAGAGATAAAAGACGCCCAATGGAAAACAACACATCCAGTGTCAAAAGCAGCGACAACCACACCGTCCACCACACCCACTACACAAGTCCACCACAGCCAACCACTACATCGTCCACTTTGGTCGCCCACTACACACAGCCAGCGGCACCTTCACCCCCTCCTACAGACTGGGTCAACCAAGTCTTATCTCACATCTAGAGCAGCCACCTCCCTCGTATATCAGAGCAACATCCATCACTCTCAGGATCTCGTGTTGTCCAATATACCCTACCTGTATCTGTCTGTCTCTTCCTGTTCCTGTCTCTCTCTGTCTCTGTCTCTCTTTGTCTCTAATCTTTCTTTCTGTCTTTCTCTTTCTGTATCACTGCTCTCTGTCTCTCCCTTTCTCTCTAGCTCTTTCTATATGTGTGTGTGTGTGTGTCTCTCTCTCTCTCTCTCTACCGATTTGATATCAGATTATTTCAATATTCATAAAACCGACCACAGGTGACGGGTGACAGCTCCTACCTGACAGAGACGCATTTATACTGCTGTGATATTAAGTTAGGTTAGGTTGGGTTAAAATACACAGCAGTTTATATCTAGTTCCCGTGTAGTTTTCTTTGCCTTTAATATAACTGCTATATAGCCAAGTGGTGGTCATATACAGACTAGATTTACTGATGTGGTAGACGATATAGGTTTAATCTTTACATAACTGACACTTGGATGATAGCCAATGATTATATATGGCATACGTGTGTGTGGGGGGGGGAGGGGGGTGGGTCTTATGGTATATCTAACAAATAATCAAGATATATATTTGGTATATTTGGTATATTTTTGTATATATCTTGACCAGACTCCCTCCCTTAGACATCTGATTATTCATTGAGCTACGCAGAAGGAGGCGCCGACGCAGATCCACAATAATATTCAATCAGTGAGTTCTTGGTGGTGGTGCCTCTCCTGTACATGGTGGTATCAGTTCGTCCTTGGTAACTAGTGGCGTGAGGATCAATCAAACGGAACATGTGATATGATGTGATGTTTGTTAGTTTGGAATCAGTTTTTTCTTTTTACCTTTACTCTGGATGGACGATTATCCTTAAGGTTAGGTTAGGTTAGGTTAGGTTAGGTTAGGTTAGGTTAGGTTAGGTTATGCGGGTGAGTAAGGTTTTTTTTTTTTCAGTTTATATGAGTATGTATTTTCTTATCATTGGTTAAGACTTTCGTTGTTTAATGTTTGTAAAGACTTATCTGGTTGTGTTGTTTATTCAGTGAGTGAGACAGGAAGTAATAAGAACATAAGAACATAAGAATGGAGGAAACTGCAGCGGGCCTATTGGCCCATACTGGGCAGTCCCGTTTACACCCAACCCCTATTGCTCATATGAGCATCCAACCTATGTTTGAAATGATGTAACCTTGTTAATATATATTGTCTTAGTAAAAACTGATGATAATGGTATTCTCTCTGTTGTTGTTGTGTGTGTGTGTGTATGTGTGTGTGTGTGTATGTGTGTGTGTGTGTGTGTGTGTGTGTGTGTGTGTGTGTGTGTGTGTGTGTGTGTGTGTGTGTGTGTGTGTGTGTGTGTGTGTATGTGTTAACTTATATATGGATAAACATTATTTTTTTTTAACTAAGAGATGAAAGGTGTTAATTATTTCATTACCTGAGACTAATAAATAAAGTCAAGGGTTTCTATCACCACCTACCACCACTACCATCATCACTATCTCCAATTTCCACCACGATCATCACCTCTCCACCACTATCACCACCACAGGCCACCCAGCTTCATCACCACTATCACCACCACAGCCTTACACCAACACCATTTAAAGCATAACAGAAACACATCACTACCGCCACTCCCGCTAATATATAGTAAACCCGGGGAGAGAGAGTGGGGAATTATGGCGAGGGAGAGACTATGGCTAGGGAGGAATGGTGGGTTTAGGGAAAGAAATGTAATATAACTAGGGAAAAAGTTGTAGGCTTTGGGGAAATAAATAGATTGGGGAGAATAAGTATAATAACGCCTAGATCTAGAAGGGCTTTGGTATCAGATAAGAAATATAAGAGAAGTAATAATTGGTAAAGTGATATAATATAGCCTACGAAAAGTGACATATTATAGTCGAAGTTATTTAACATTCCCTCCTCCAGAAAAAAGGTTAGGTTAGGTTAGGTTTGGTCAGTTACGGGCGTGCGGGTGGGTGGGTGGGCATATGGGCGGGCGGGCGGGAGGGTGAAACTAATAATGAAAACTGACACTAAAATGTATGAGGATTACATAAGCAATAATCATTACCTGGCCACAACAGGTAAAATATCCCACCGGTCGCTACACCTGTAAAACAAGGTGAAGGAATTCCACCAAAAACTCACCTGTTTAAAGATTACCACCTGAGGCGCCGCGGTCACACCCCCCCCCCCTTCCACCGACCGCGGCACACCTGTCCCTCCAGCACAATAGGGATCACGCCTTTCTTTCCCTCAGGCG
Source organism: Homarus americanus (assembly GCF_018991925.1). NCBI lineage: Eukaryota > Metazoa > Arthropoda > Malacostraca > Decapoda > Nephropidae > Homarus > Homarus americanus. The sequence continues at coordinate 1,156 of NW_024725715.1, read as the reverse complement.
GTAATTGATGAAAAGGTGACCGCAGTTTCCAAAGTCCATTTAATAATTTCAGTTATTTACCTTATAATCAACACCTTTACTTGACTAATGACCACTTCAACACCTTACTATCACGGGGGATTTGAGCAAATCAGGTAAAACAGGATAAAAATAAGGATTTATATAGAGAATAATGATAAATAATGGAAAGCTCAGGTGAGGGCAAGAAGGAACTATCAGGAGGGCAAGGCGGTGATGAGTTTGATAAACAATAGTTATAATGGCGATGCTACACACAATTGTACGGGATAAATTACCTACCCCCTTCCCCTCCCCCTCCCCAGCCTAATTGCTCCCGTGCACGCCACCCCTCGGGCAGGTAGACGCACCAAATATGTCAAAAAAAAATTAACAGGTAGGCTCCCTCCAGAGACTCACGTGACCCGGATAGGTGACTCGGTAGAAAGGCTCCATGTTCCTATAAGAAGACCTCACGCCAATAGGTCCTCCTCACGCCAATAGGTCCTCCTCACGTCAATAGATCCTCCTCACGTCAATAGGTCCTCCTCACGCCAATAGGTCCTCCTCACGCCAATAGATCCTCCTCACGCCAATAGGTCCTCCTCACGCCAATAGGTCCTCCTCACGCCAATAGATCCTCCTCACGCCAATAGGTCCTCCTCACTCCAATAGGTCCTCCTCACGCCAATAGATCCTCCTCACGTCAATAGGTTGATTTTTGATTTTTGATTTTGCTTGCAGCCTTCTTTATGTGCACCCCACACTCATCCTGTGAGCAGTAGCGCAAAAGGATTACAGAGTAGGGTTTACAAAGGGTCATAATAATTAACCGGTTGTCAGGATATTATGGCACCGAAAGTTACACAGTATTTCATTTACATTATTTGTTTAGTTCTATACATAAAGGGTAACTTATTCACAAATGTGAGAACAGGCGTGTGAGGCAGTATGTCTGGCCTCACACTTTGTTGTCACATTTACGTGGGAGGTATTCAAGCACATTGCGTATTTGGTTCTGTACATGAGAACTGATATAGTTACTGGTGCAAAAAGTGGATACAATCTTAATATGTCTATCTTGCTATTAGAGATGAAGTGTTGTGCCATTTCACACACAGTGTGTGGACCTGTCCTAAAAGGTTCTATCTTCACACAA
>NW_024725714.1:7500-11475 GCF_018991925.1 Homarus americanus | reverse complement strand
GTGGTGTGGTGGAGTGGTGGTGGTTTTGGTATGGTTGTGGTGTGGTGGTGGTTATAGTGTAAAGAGGTCCTGTGTGTGTGTGTGTGTGTGTGTGTGTGTGTGTGTGTGTGTGACTAATAAGCTGCACACTATGTAATACACACACACACACACACACACATACACCCTGAACCAGTTACCTTGACACTGCCTTAATCATTATTCTTGTTATCAAACCAATTATGTAGAGATGAAGATTGAATTATTACCGCAATTAGACAACAGTTCTGATCTGGCCGCTGTTTTTTTAGACCCCATAACGACAACAAATAATTGGCGGCGGTCAGACAGCTACTCTTACCTTTGGTAAGCAGTCTTGCTCAGCCCGGATTGATGTTCATGATGGGATCCCGACTCCGCTTTTATCATATGGCCCTTGTCAAGAGTTGGCCATTATTTCCAAGGAATTCCCCAAACCTATTTTAAAGGTCACCCATGTCAACAGGTTGAAGGAACTCCCTACCTCTACAAACACGTCCCCTTCTGATGCAAGAGCTTACCTTCTCAAGGAGTTTGCTGACGTGTTGGTTACGAAGAAATCTTTGGGATCTACACCACTCAAGCCGATGGTGGGTCCACCTATGAAGATTCATCTTAAGGATGGTGCCACACCTTTTGCCATCCACACCCCTCGTTTGATTCCTCACGCCTACAAGGAGCTAGTTAGACAAGAGCTTGACTCCATGGTTGCTCAGGAAATCATCAAGCCGGCCGGAGACGAACCTTCACCTTGGTGCCACCCTCTCGTCCCCGTCGCCAAACCTGGTGGTGGAGTACGGATCACCACCGATGTGTCAAAACGTAACCAGCAAGTTTCCCGTCCAGCCAACCCTTCACCCACACCCTTCGCAGCTGTTCGAAATGTGGACCTGAAGGCGAAGTTTTTTTACAACGATGGACGCCTTATGTGGTTATTGGCAGATCGAGTTGGCCGAAGAAGACCAGCATTTGACTACATTCATCACACCATATGGAAGATATCAGTATTGCAGAGGCCCCATGGGATTTGCCGCTACGGGCGATGCATTCTGTCAACGTGGTGACGCGGCCCTTCAAGGAGTCACGAATTGTGTCAAGGTGGTTGATGATATTTTACTCCATGACGAAGACTACTGTGCCCACTTCTCCCGAATATATGAAGTTCTCACCAGATGTCGAAAGTAAGGGCTTACCCTCAACGCTGACAAGTTTGTAGTCGCCACACCATCAGTGAACTTCTGTGGGTACACTCTCTCAGCAGACCCGGAGAAATTAAGTGGAATCAGGGATTTTCCAACCCCTGCCAACCTGACAGACCTCCGTTCTTTTTTGGGTCTGGTCAATCAGCTGGCTGAATTTTCACCTGACATCTCCGCCGCAGCCCAGCCGTTACGCCCCCTACTGAGCCCCAGGAGGACATTCCTGTGGACCCCAGATCATCAAGAGGCCTTCCAGTGAGACAAGCAAGCCCTCTTAAGTCCACCTGTCCTCGCCTGTTACGACCCAGCCGTACCCACCGTCCTCCAGACTGCCACCTCCAGACTCTACGGCGTTGATTACGCCCTTCTGCAGGACCATGGCGGTGGACAACTCCGCTTAATTCAGTTTGGATCCCGGTTCCTGACGGACGCTGAGACCCGATATGCCACGATTGAGCTGGAGATGTTGGCTGTTGTCTGGGCGATGGCGAAGTGCCGCTTCTACCTGATAGGACTTCAGCACTTCACCCTCTTCACGGATCATCGCCCTCTTGTACCTATTATCAATCACTACTCTTTGGTTGCAGTAGAGAATCCTCGCCTTCAACGTTTGAAAGAGAAGCTCTCGCCTTATCTCTTCACGGCTGTGTGGCGTGCCGGTAAGCTAATGTGCATCCCGGATGCCCTGTCCCGCGCCCCTGTCAGTCGCCCCACCCCAGAGGACGAGATATTGTGTTCTACAACTGCCGCATCCCTCAAGTCAGTAGTCTCATTGAAGGCTGTCTTCACATCAGAAGAGTCTACAGCACCGGATGCAGACAAGACCCTTGAAGATCTCCGCACCGCAGCCCGGGCCGACCCTTCCTATATCCGGCTCGTCGACTGTGTGTCCCAGGGATTTCCATCTAACCGATACGACCTTCATGAATCGCTACTCCCGTACTGGAAGATACGAGAGGACCTCTATTGTGACGGAGACCTCGTCTTGTATGGTCCACGAGTAGTCATTCCTGCTGCCCTACGCCGCCGTACCTTGAACCGCCTTCACGACTGCCATCGAGGAATGGAGGCCACCAAGCGACGGGCTAAGCAGACTGTATTTTGGCCCGGAATCGATTCGGACATTGCAAGTACCGTCCGTGCCTGTGAGCCGTGCCAGATTCTGCAACCCAGCCAGCAACAGGAACCTTTAATGTGCGACGATAACCCTTCAAGACCCTTCGAGTCTGTGTCGGCCGACTTCTTTGCAGTGGCAGGGAAGGCCTTCCTCGTCATTGCCGACCGATTGTCTGGATGGCCTGTTGTCGTCCCCTGTGGTAGTGATACAACGGCTACTGCTACCATCCGGAATTTCAGACATTACTTCGGAGAAGTTGGTGTTCCCCTCCGCCTCAGGACTGATGGTGGACCCCAGTTCACCAGCCACGAGTTCCAGGACTTCATGGACCGTTGGGGAGTCAGTCATGTCGTGACCTCGCCCCACTACCCCCAGGCGAATGGACACGCTGAAGCCGCAGTCAAGACTGTTAAACACCTGATCCTTAGGGTGTCACCCTCAGGAAATATCGACTGCGAGGACTTCGATCGAGGTTTGTTAGAGTAACGCAACACTCCGAACTTCACCAGACGCTCCACAGCCCAGGTTCTATGTGGATATCATCTCAGGTCTTGTGTTCCTGCCCACCCGAAGTCATTTTCTCAAGAATGGCAAGCCAAGACTGAAGAATATGACCGCCGTGCAGCAGAACGAGCCGCAGATGTCGCTGCTCGGTACGACTGTCATGCCCGCCCCCTTCCCAGGTTGAGTATCGGCCAGCAGGTCAGGATTCAAGATCAGGTATCTCACCGCTGGGACAAGGTTGGGGTTGTCATGGGAATTGGCCGGTCCAGGGACTACCAAGTGCGTCTTCCGAGTGGTAGAGTATGGTTGAGGAACCGTCGTTTCCTCCGACCTGTGGAGCTGCCTAGTGTTGACCCTTCCCCAGTTGAGTCCCCTAATGTGATGTCTTTACAGTAAATCCGTCCCCACCTTGTGTTTCTGCCCCTGTACTCCGCAGGTCCGAGCGGCTCAGAAACAAAAGGTCCGCTCAAGATGAAACTATGAGCGTATAGGGGGGAGGGAGGTGTATAATATGGACACGAAGTAGTACCTTAAGCTGTGTATTCTTATATTACTCTATTAATTATGTATAGTAAAGTATTACAGAACATGTATTAATCCTATGAAATATTTCCATTTATTATGCACCATGTTATGTATGTGAATTATCATATTTACATATTATGTATTCAGCTTGTGAATGCTGGTATCTGTACATGCCAGCGCGGAGTGATACAGGTAGTTGAGATCACTAGTCCTTATGGTGTGGAAGCCAGTTTCTTTGTTCCTCTGTATATCTCCCTTACGAGAATAAGAACCTATTTCAAGATAAAAAGTGTTTGTGTGTACCCTCAGTAGTGTAGAACATTTTGGGGGTATCAAAGACAAACATAGAAGTCTCACCCCGCCCTCCCCCATCCCCCCTCTCCACCCACAACCCAGGACCACGGTGTGTAAAGTTAAGGCATTCGAATTTTAATTGGGTTGAAAATGAAATAATGCATGTGAGGAGAAGAAGAAGAAGATTTCGTTAGGTTACGTTAGGTTACGTTAGGTTAGGTTAGGCTAGATTAGGTTAAGTTACGTTAGGTCTGGTCAGGTTACATTATGCATGAAGGTATTCATTTATATGTATATTTATGATCTACAGGATCGTTT
>NW_024725714.1:0-2500 GCF_018991925.1 Homarus americanus | reverse complement strand
GTGGCCCTAGGGCCGGCCATCCTCGTACACGAAGGGCAACCATTATTATTACGTGTATAATATTACCATCACTACCACAACCAGCATTATCACTACTATTGTCATCTTCTCAACTATCATCATTCCTTCCCTCTTACTCCTCCTGCCTCCATATTTTAATAATAATCGTCTCAATTATTATTATCATCATTATTTTTATTATTATTATTACCGTATTATTATTATTATTATTATTATTAACAATACAACATGTGGCTGGAACAACAGTAGAAATTAGAAATAAGATAAAAAGTTGTATTAAATTAACAATTAAAACACAAACAAGAACCACAGGTACAAGTCGATCAGTTTTTTATCATATGAGAGAGAGAGAGAGAGAGAGAGAGAGAGAGAGAGACCCACCGTTAATAAAGGAACCTTGAGCATCACTCCTATACATTACTGACGAAGAAAAAGTAATAATAACTTTTAGAAAATTCAGAGACCCGCAGACCCACGAACACACAAGACCCGAGCCATTTATCACCACACACTGAAGGACCATGACATACCAACCTGGGGGGTCTTGTGTCTGTCTGTCTATTTGATATATTCATCTGTCTAAGTGTATGTCTATTTCATTATATATTTATTCGTGTATTTATCTCTGTCTGTCTGCCTGTTTGGTCGTTTATCAAAATTATCAAACAGCAGGTGGAGTGGGGAGGGAGGGAGGGGGGGGATGATTCGCAGTTTCGCCACCTAGTCCATTAAGTTAACCTAACATTAAACTAATGTAACCTAACATAACGCAAAGCTAACCTAACCAAACCAAACCAAACATTAACCTGCCCTATCTTTATAACACTTATCCTAATATTAACCGGATATCATAAAGTTAAGGAGCCATCCCTTGTTTCAACCTAACCAAACCTAACCTAATTAAAACCTAATCTAACCCAATTTAATCCAATTTAACTTAACGTAACGTAACCTAACCTAACTCAATCTAACTTAAACTAGCCTAACCCCCGTTTAGAGTTAAGGTACTTAATCACCAAGCGAAATATGCGGGGACTCCTAGTCTTCAAGAGATCCCTAACACAACCTAACATCATCATCATCTACTTAATTAATAAAACCTAACTTAACCTAAACTAACCTAACCCTCGGAAGGAGTTAGAAAGGGCTGCGTGCTATCTCCAGGACTGCATAATCACCGATCAAAAATTTATAATGAGAAAAGTTATAAGAAACGATGAAGGACTAAAAGTTAATGGTCACGTAGTATCAAATATTCGATATGCAGATGATACTGGTCTGAACTCGGGATAGTGAAGAGACGGTATTAAACTATGATGAACAAGACTAGTGGCCAAGACGGTGAATAATGTGGCCTAGGGTTAATGCTGTATATAAAGACGGGCATAATGATTATTTTTAATGTCAAACCAAATCCTAAAAGATGATGACAGGGAACTTAACCCAGCTGTTATAACCTTTAACGATGGTTTAAGCTATAAATCTTTAAGGACGTTGGTTTAAACAATAACATTCGAAGGACGATAATTAAAGCTAAAAATCCTCAAGAGGTTAGTTATTGCATCATCCTGAATGGTGGAAACTATTGTGTATTTTGTAAGTAAACATTATGTGTGATGGTCGACCTACGTGCCCCGCCAGCAGGGAAGACAGCAGTAATGTACGACACAGTGGTAGGTAAGAAACATTGTCTTGGGTCGTAAGGTAAGGGCGACGACACCTGCCACAAGTCACACGCCCATCCGAGGACAGGATGTAATGTGTGTGTGTCCGGAGAATGGTGGGTGGGGCGCACAGACACGTGTAAGGAGCTTGTAAATGGATCTTTGGCTACGTGTGTGGTGGCCGCAGTGGACACGGGGAAGGGGAGGGAGTGTGGAGACCAGCCGACCTTCACTAATTACGTTAAGAATATATGTGAGAATCTATCGACGAAGTAATAGTCTGTCGGTGGAGTGAGTAAGTAAGTAAATGTGTGTGTGATCGGCTGGTGTCGTCGGTGCACCCAAGGCACAGTCAGGGTCTACCATAAAACACACTGCCAGTACTGGTAATGAGCAGCGTTTGGCCTTCTCCTCACAGTCATAAAACTCCTTCGCCAGACGTACGGTCGCCTTTGACACACAAAAATGCAATCATTCATTAAAACGTAATTGGCTATAAACTTTTGAGTGTAAAATACCCATTTATTGTGAACTTAACAAATTGGTAAATCAGGTGTGTTTATGTAAGCTTGGGTCAGTGGTGTTAAATTTACTGCTGACTAATTATATTATTTTTAAACCAGTATTTATATGTTATTATTACAGTTAAAGTAAAGTCGTTATCATATTTAAAGGTCATCATCATTATCACCATTCATCATCATCATCATGTAAAGGTATTAATAAAAATGAAAAAATACGTAACGTATACCAGAACTAAAACGTTTGCCGGATATATGAACTAAACCGTCTGCCGGATATATGAACTAAAATAT
>NW_024725713.1:0-10084 GCF_018991925.1 Homarus americanus | reverse complement strand
GTTTTACTCGATGAGGGGGCTTTGTTATACTCGACCAGGGGACTTTTTTATACTCGATCAGGGAACTTTGTTATACTCACCCAGGGGACATTTTCAAAACTAAACAGGGGACTTTGTCATACTCGATCAGGGGAATTTTGTTATACTCGATCAGGGGATATGTTATATTCGATCAGGGGACTTTGTATACTCCACCAGAGGACTTTGTTATACTCGATCAGGGGAGTTTGTTATACTCAATCAGGGGACTTCGTTATACACGATGAGGGGCTTTTGTTATCCTCGATCAGGGGACTTTGTTATACTCGACCAGGGGACTTTTTTATACTCGATCAGGGGACTTTGTTATACTCGACCAGAGGACTTTGTTATACTCGATCAGGGATATGTTATACTCGATGAGGGGACTTTGCTATACTTGATTAGGGGACTTTGTTATACTCGATCAGGGAATTTTGTTATACTCGATCAGAGGACTTTGTTATACTCGACCAGGGGCCTTTGTTATACTCGATAAGAAACTTTGTTATACTCGATAAGAAACTTTGTTATACTCGACCACGTTACTTTGTTATACTCGATCAAGGGACTTTTGTTATACTCGATCAGGGGACTTTCTTATACTCGTCCAGGGGCCTTTGTTATACTCGATCAGGAGACTTTGTTATACTCGTTAAGGGGACTTTGTTATACTCGATAAGGGGAATTTGTTATACTCGATAAGGGGACTTTGTTAGACTCGAACAGGAGACTTTGTTATACTCGACGAGGGGACTTTGTTATACTCGTCCAGGGGGCTTTGTTATACTCGATCAGGGGACTTTCTTATACTCGATCAGGGGACTTTGTCTTACTCGATCAGGGCCCTTTGCTATACTCGACCAGGGGACTTTGTTATAATCGATCAGGGAACTTTGTTATGCTCGATATGGGGACTTTGTTATACTGGGCCAGGGGACTTTTTTATGCTCGATCAGGGAACTTTGTTATACTCGATCAAGGGACTTTTGTTATACTTGATCAGGGGACATTGTTATACTCGACCAGGGGCCTTTGTTATACTCGATCACCGGACTTTGTTATACTCGATAAGGGGTCTTTGTATTACTCGATAAGGGGAATTTGTTATACTCGATAAGGGGTCTTTGTTAGACTCGAACAGGGGACTTTGTTATACTCGACCAGCGGACTTTGTTATCCTCGATTAGGCGGCTTAGTTATACTCGATCTGGTGACTTTGTTATACTCGATGAGGGGCTTTTCTTATACATGATTAGGGGCCTTTGTTATACTAGATCAGTGGACTTTGTTAAACTCGATTAGGGGCCTTTTTTGGACTCGATCAAGGGCCTTTGTTATACTCGATCAGGGGACTTTCTTATACCCGATCAAGGGACTTTCTTATACTCGAGCAGGGGGCTCTGTTATACTCGATGAGGGGACTTTGTTATATTCGATGAGGAGGTTTTGTTATACTCGATAAGGGGACTTTGCTATACTCGACCAGGGGACTTTGTTATATTCGATCAGGGGACTTGCTATACTCGACCAGGGGACTTTTTTATACCTGACCAATGGACTTTGTTATACTAGATGAGAGGCTTTTGTTTTACTTGATCAATGGACTTTGTTATACTCAATGAGTGACCTTTGTTATAGTCGATCAGGGGACTTTTTTATACTCGATCAGGGGAATTTTGTTATACTCGATCAGGGGATATGTTATATTCGATCAGGGGACTTTTTTATACTCAACCAGAGGACTTTGTTATACTCGATCAGGGGACTTTGTTATACTCAATCAGGGGACTTTGTTATGCTCGATCTGGGGACTTTGTTATCCTCGATCAGGGGACTTTGCTATACTCGACCAGGGGACTTTGTTATACTCGATCAGGGGTCTTTGTTATACTTAACCAGGGGACTTTTTTATACTAGACCAATGGACTTTGTTATACTAGATGAGAGGCCTTTGTTATACTCGATCTGGGGACTTTGTTATACTCGAGAAGGGACTTTGTTACTCTCGATCAGGGGACTTTTTTATACTCGAACCAGAGGACTTTGTTATACCCGATCAGAGGACTTTGTTATACTCGACCAGGGGACTTTTTTATACTTGATCAATGGACTTTGTTATACTCAATGAGGGACCTTTGTTATACTCGATCAGGGGACTTTTTATACTTGACCAGAGGACTTTGTTATACTCGATTAGGGGATATGTTATACCCGATCAGTGGACTTTGTTATACTCGATTAGGGGCCTTTGTTTTACTCGATGAGGGGGCTTTGTTATACTCGACCAGGGGACTTTTTTATACTCGATCAGGGACCTTTGTTATACTCAACCAGGGGACTTTTTCAAAATTATGCAGGGGACTTTGTCATACTCGATCAGGGGAATTTTGTTATACTCGATCTAGGGATATGTTATATTCGATCAGGGGACTTTGTTATACTCAACCAGAGGACTTTGTTATACTCGATCAGGTGAGTTTGTTATACTCAATCAGGGGACTTTGTTATACTCGATGAGGGGCTTTTGTTATCCTCGATCAGGGGACTTTGTTATACTCGACCAGGGGACTTTTTTATACTCGATCATGGGACTTTGTTATACTCGACCAGAGGACTTTGTTATACTCGATCAGGGGATATGTTATACTCGATGAGGGGACTTTGCTATAATTGATTAGGGGACTTTGTTATATTCGATTAGGGGAATTTTGTTATACTCGATATGAGGACTTTGTTATACTCGACCAGGGGCCTTTGTTATAGTCGATAAGAAAACTTTGTTATACTCGACCAGGCTACTTTGTTATACTCGATCAAGGGACTTTTGTTATACTCGATCAGGGGACTTTGTTATACTCGTCCAGGGGCCTTTGTTATACTCGATCACTAGACTTTGTTATACTCGTTAATTTGTTATACTCGATAAGGGGAATTTGTTATACTCGATAAGGAGACTTTGTTAGACTCGAACAGGGGACTTTGTTATACTCGACCAGGGAACTTTGTTATACTTGATTTGGCGGATTTGTTATTCTCGATCAGGGGACTTTGTTATACTCGATCAGGGGCCTTTGTTATACTCGAGAAGGGGGCTGTGTTAAACTCGATCAGGGGACTTTGTTATACTCGATCTGGAGGCTTTGTTATTCTCGATGAGGGGACTTTGCTATAATTGATTAGGGGACTTTGTTATATTCGATCATCAGGGGTCTTTGTTATACTCGACCAGGGGACTTTTTTATACTTGACCAATAGACTTTGTTATACTCGATGATAGGCTTTTGTTGAACTCGATCTGGCGACTTTATTATACTCGAGCAGGGGACTTTGTTATACTCCATCAGGGGACTTTGTTATACTCAATCAGGGGACTTTGTTATACTCAATTAGGGCCCTTTGTTATACTCGATGAGAGGGCTTTGTTATACTCGACCAGGGGACTTTGTTATACTCGATCAGAGGACTTTGTTATACTCGACCAGGGGACTTTTTTATAATTAATCAGGGGACTTTGTCATACTCGATCAGTGGACTTTCCTATATTTGACCAATGGACTTTGCTATACTCGATGAGGGGCTTTTGTTATACTCGATCTGGGGACTTTGTTATTATCGACCAGGAGACTTTATTATACTCGATCATGGGACTTTGTTATACTCGAGCAGAGGACTTTGCTATACTTGATCAGGGGATATGTTATACTCGATCAGGGGACTTTGTTATACTTGATTAGGGGACTTTGTTTTACTCGATCAGGGGACTTGCTATACCTTTGGACAGAAAACTTTTGTTATACTCGACCAGGGGACTTTGCTATACTGAGGATCAGGGACTTGATATACTCGATCAGGACTCTTTGTTACACCTGTCCAGGGGCTTTTGTTATACTAGGATCAGGGACTTTTGTTCTCGACCAGGGACTTTGTTATACTTTAAACAGAGGCCTTGTTATACTTGGTCAGGTGACTTTGTTATGCTCGATCTGGGGGAAAGTTTGTTATAATAAGCTGTAGACTTGCTATACTCGACAGGGCCTTTGTTATACTCGATCAGAACTTTACATAGTCGACCAGGGACTTTGCTATACCTTTAGATCAGGGACTTTTGTTATAATTTTGATCAAGGCTTTGTTATAATGGATGGAAAAATTTGCTATACCAGGGACTTTGTTATACCTTTTATCAGGGACTTTGTTATACTCTTTGTTATGAGACTTTGTTATACTCGATCAAGGGACTTTTTTATACTCGACCAGAGGACTTTGTTATACTCGATCAGGGGATATGTTATACTCGTCCAGGGGGCTTTGTTATACTAGGATCAGGGGACTTTGTTATGCTCGATCAGGGGACTTTGTCTTACTCGATCAGGGCCCTTTGTTATACTCGACCAGGAGAATTTGTCATAATCGATTAGGGGACTCTTTTATGCTCGATCTAGGGTCTTTGTTAAACTGGGCCAGGAGACGTTGTTATACTCGATCAAGGGATATGTTATACTCGATCAGGGGACTTTGTTATACTGGACCAGGGGACTTTTTTATACTTGACCAACGGACTTTGTTATACTCGATAAGGGGCCTTTCTTATACTCGAGCAGGGGACTTTGTTATATTCGATCAGGGGACTTTTTTATACTCGACCAGAGGACTTTGTTTTATTCGATTAGGGGACTTTGTTATACTCGACCAGGGGACTTTTTTATACTCGACCAGAGGACTTTGTTATACTCGAACAGGGGATATGTTATACTCGATCAGGAGACTTTGTTATACTCAACCAGAGGACTTTGTTATACTCAATCAGGGGACTTTGTTATACTCGATTAGGGGCCTTTTTTATACTCGATGAGGGGGCTTTGTTATACTCGACCAGGGGACTTTGCTATACTCGACCAGGGGACTTTGTTATACTCAATCAGGGACTTTGTTATACTCGACCAGGGTACTCTTTTATACTTGATCAGGGGGCTTTGTCATACTCGATCAGTGGATTTTCCTATATTTGACCAATGGACTTTGCTATACTCGATGAGGGGCCTTTGATATACTCTATGAGGAGACATTGTTATACTCGACCAGGGGACTTTGTTATACTCGATGAGGGGACTTTGTTATACTCGAACAGAGGACATGTTATACTCGATTAGAAAACTTTGTTATACTCGACCAGGGGACTTTGTTATACTCGATCAGGGGACTTTTTTATACTCGACAAGACGACTTTGTTATACTCAATCCGGGGATATGTTATACTTGATCAGGGGACTTTGTTATACTCAACCAGGGGACTTTGTTATACTCGATTAGGGGCCTCTTTTATACTCGATGAAGGGGCTTTGTTAAACTCGATCAGGGGACTTTGCTATAGTCGACCAGGGGACTTTGTTATACTCGATTAGGGGACTTTGTTATACTCGACCAGGGGACTTTTTTATACTTGATCAGGGGACTTTGTCATACTTGACCAGAGGCCATTGTTATACTCGATCGGGGGACATTGTTATACTCGATGAGTGGACTTTCCTATATTTGACCAATGGACTTTACTATACTCGATGAGGGGCCTTTGTTATAGTCGATCAGGGGACATTGTTATACTCGACAAGGGGACTTTGTTATACTCGATGAGGGGACTTTGTTATACTCGACCAGAGGACTTTAATATACTCGATCAGGAGATATGTTATACTCGATCAGGGGACTTTGTTATACTCGATTAGAAAACTTTGTTATACTCGACTAGGAGAATTTGTTATATTCGATCAGGGGACTTTGTTATACTCCACCAGGGACTTTGTTATATTCGATCAGGGGATATGCTATACTCGACCAGGGGACTTTGTTATACTCGACCAGGGGCTTTTTTATACTTGGCCAATGGACTTTGTTATACTCAATGAGGGGCCTTTGTTATACTCGATCAGGGGACTTTGTTATACACGTCCAGGGGACTTTGTTATACGCAATCAGGGGACTTTTTTATACTCGACCAGAAGACTTTGTTATACTCGATCAGGGGATATGTTATATTCGTCCAGGGGACTTTGTTATACTCGATCAGGGGACTTTGTTATACGCGACCAGGGGACTTTTTTGAACTTGATTAGGGGACTTTGTCATACTCGATCAGTGGACTTTCCTATATATGACCAATGTTATACTCGATGAGGGGCCTTTGTTATACTCGATCAGGGGACTTTGCTATACTCGACAAGGGGACTTTGTTATACTCGTTCAGGGTACTTTGTTATACTCGACCAGAGGAATTTGTTATACTCGATCAAGGGATATGTCATACTCGTCCATGGGGCTTTGTTATACAAGGAGCAGGGGACTTTGTTATGCTCGATCAGGGGACTTTGTCTTACTCGATCAGGGCCCTTTGTTATACTCGACCAGGAGAATTTGTTATAATCGATTAGGGGACTCTGTTATGCTCGATCTAGGGTCTTTGTTAAACTGGGCCAGGAGACGTTGTTATACTCGATGAAGGGATATGTTATACTCGATCAGGGGACTTTGTTATACTGGACCAGGGGACTTGTTTATACTTGACCAACGGACTTTGTTATACTCGATAAGGGGCCTTTCTTATACTCGATCAGGGGACTTTGTTATACTCGAGCAGGGGACTTTGTTATATTCGATCAGGGGACTTTTTTATACTCGACCAGAGGACTTTGTTTTATTCGATTAGGGGACTTTGTTAATTTGACCAGGACTTTTTATACCTCGACCAGAGGACTTTGTTATACTCTAAAACAGGATGTTATACTCGATCAGGGACTTTTGTTATACCAACCAGAGGACTTTGGTTATACTCAATCAGGGACTTTGTTATTCGATTAGGGCCTTGTTATACCCGCGATGAGGGGCTTTGTTATACTCGACCAGGGACTTTTGCTATACTCACCAGGGACTTTGTTATACTCGATCAGGGACTTTGTTATACTCGACCAGGGTACTCTTTTATACTTGATCAGGGGACTTTGTCATACTCGATCAGTGGACTTTCCTATATTTGACCAATGGACTTTGCTATACTTGATGAGGGGCCTTTGTTATACTCGATCAGGGGACTTTGTTATACGCGACCAGTGGACTTTGTTATACTCGATCATGGGATATGTTATACTCGATCAGGGTACTTTGTTATTCTTGATTAGGGGACTTTGTTATCCTCGATCAGGAGACTTTGTTATACTTGATCAGAGGACTTTGTTATACTCGGCCAGGGGCCTTTGTTATCCTCGATTAGAAAACTTTGTTATACTCGACCAGGGGACTTTGTTATACTCCACCAGGGACTTTGTGGTTATACCTGATCAGGGATGGCGTTATACCCCATTCAGAGACTTTGTTATACTCGGTTCAGGGAATTCCTGTTATACTGTCCAGGGGCTTTGTTATACCAGGATCAGGGGACTTATATACTCGATCAGGGACTTTGTCTTACCTTTATCAGGGCCCTTGCTATACTCAATGTGGGGGACTTTGTTATAATCGACTAGTAATTCCTGGCATGCCTGGATCTAGGACCTTTTGTTATACTCTGGGCCAGGATTCTTTTTTTATACCTCGATCAGGGATCATTGTTACGCTGCACTAGGGGACTTTTGTTACACTCGATTAGGGGACTTTGTTATACTCGACCAGGGGCCTTTGTTATACTCGAATAGGGGACTTTGTTTTACTCGATAAGGAGACTTTGTTAGACTCGAACAGGGACTTTCTTATACTCGATCAGGGGACTTTGTCTTACTCGATCAGGGCCCTTTGCTATACTCGACCGGGGGACTTTGTTATAATCGATCAGGGGACTTTGGTATGCTCGATCTAGCGACTTTGTTATACTGGGCCAGGGGACTTTTTTATACTCGATCAGGGACTTTGTTACGCTGGACCAGGGGTCATTTTTATTCTCGATTAGGAGACTTTGTTATACTCGATTAGGGGACTTTTGTTACACTAGATCAGGGCACTTTGTTATACTCGACAAGGGGCCTTTGTTATACTCGATTAGAAGACTTTGTTTTACTCGATAATGGGACTTTGATATACTCGATAAGGGGAATGTGTTATACTCGATAAGGGGACTTTGTTAGACTCGAACAGGGGACTTTGTTATACTCTATTAGGCGGCTTTGTTATACTCGATCAGAAGACTTTCTTATACTCGATGAGGGGCCTTTGTTATACTCGATCAAGGGACTTTGTTATACTCGATTAGAGGCCTTTTTTGGACTCGATCAGGGGACATTTTTATACTCGAGCAGGGGTCTTTGTTATAATCGATTAGGGGACTTTGTTATACTAGATCAGGAGGCTTTGTTAACCTAGATCAGGGGACTTTGCTATCCTCGACCAGGGGACTTTGTTATACTCGATCATTGGACTTTGTTATACTCGATTAGGGGCCTTTGTTATACTCGATGACGGGGCTTTGTTATACTCGACCAGGGGACTTTGCTATAGTCGACCAGGGGACTTTGTTATACTCGATTAGGGGACTGTGTTATACTCGACCA
The DNA here is from genome assembly GCF_018991925.1 of Homarus americanus. Taxonomy (NCBI): domain Eukaryota; kingdom Metazoa; phylum Arthropoda; class Malacostraca; order Decapoda; family Nephropidae; genus Homarus; species Homarus americanus. The sequence goes on along the minus strand of NW_024725713.1, from coordinate 1,533 downwards.
GGGAACTTTTTTATACTTGATCAATGGACTTTGTTATACTCGATGAGGGGCCTTTGTTATACACGATGATGGGACTTTGTTATACTCCACCAGGGGAATTTGTTATACTCGATCAGGTGACTTTGTTATACTCGTTCAGGTGACTTTGTTATACTCGATCAGAGGACTTTGTTATACTGGGCCTGGAGACTTTGTTATACTCGAGCAGGGGATTTGTTCTACTCGATTAGGGGGCTTTGTTATATTGGACCAGGTGACTTTGTTATTCTCGATCAGGGGACTTTGTTATACTCGATCATGGGACTTTGTTAAACTCGTCTAGGGGGCTTTTTTATACTCGATCGGGGGACTTTGATATAATCGATCAGGGGACTTTGTCTTACTCGATCAGGGGACTTTGTTATACTCGATCAGGGGTCTTTTGTTATACTCGATCAGGGGAGTTTGTTATACTCAATCAGGGGAAATTGTTATTCTCGATTAGGGGCCTTTGTTAAACTCGATGAGGGGGCTTTGTTTTACTCGACCAGAGGACTTTGCTATCCTCGACCAGGGGACTTTGTTATACTCCACCAGTGGACTTTTTTATACTTGACCAATGGACTTTGTTATACTCAATGAGGGGCCTTTGTTATACCCGATCAGGGGACTTTGTTACACTCGATCAGGCGACTTTCTCATACTTGATCAGGGGACTTTGTCATACTCGATCAATGGACTTTCCTATATATGACCAATGGACTTTACTATACTCGATGAGAGTCCTTTGTTATACTCGATTAGGGACTTAGTTATACTCGACCAGGGGACTTTGTTATACTTGGTTAGGGGACTTTGTTATACTCGATCAAAGGACTTTGATATACTTAATCACAGGACTTTGTTATACTCGACCAGGGGCCTTTGTTATACTCGATCAGAAAACTTTGTTATACTCGACTAGGGGCCTTTGTTATACTCGATTAGAAAACTTTGTTATACTCGACCAGGGGACTTTGTTATACTCCACCAGGAACTTTGTTATACTCGATCAGGGGATATGTTATACTCGATCAGGGACTTTGTTATACTTGGTTCAGGGTACTTTGTTATACTCGTCCAGGGGTCTTTGATATACTAGGATCAGGGGACATTGTTATGCCCGACTAGGGGACTTTGTCTTACTCGATCAGGGCCCATTGTTATACTTGACCAGGGGAATTTGTTATAATCGATTAGGGGACTCTGTTATGCTCGATCTAGGGTCTTTGTTAAACTGGGCCAGGAGACGTTGTTATACTCGATCAAGGGATATGTTATACTCGATCAGGGGACTTTGTTATACTGGACCAGGGGACTTTTTTATACTTGACCAATGGACTTTGTTATACTCGATGAGGGGCCTTTGTTATACTCGATCAGGGGACTTTTTTATGCTTGACCAATGGACTTTGTTATACTCGATGAAGGGCCTTTGTTATACTCGATCAGGGGACTGTGTTATACACGATCAGGGGACTTTGTTATACGCGATCAGGGGACTATTTTTATACT
>NW_024725712.1:0-20247 GCF_018991925.1 Homarus americanus | reverse complement strand
AGGTCCCACACCTACCTCCCCTGATGCAACCAAGATTTATTGTTCTTACTGTAAAAACCCAGGCCATACGATCCACACTTGTAAACACCCAAAGTGTCGAATTGCTAAAAGTAGTTCCCTGGATCCCAAATCCAAACCAATAGCAACCACCAATGTGGAAAGGCCCCATCAGGATCTCTTCTCTTCATTCACCTATGAGGGAAAAATTTCAATCATAGAGGGGTCTCGTTCTTTCCCTATTCATATACTACGTGATATGGGCGCAGCACAATCTATCCTCCAGTTTAACGTCATTCCTGAAATATCTATTTTATTTACTAATGAGAGTGTTCAAATTTCAGATCTCCCATCCCATTCTTCCTATCCCTTAGCTAAAGTGCACCTCCAATGTCCCTTGATTACTGGGGACGTGAAAATAGCCATTAGGAAAGATCCAATGCCTGTGAGTGGCATTCATTTATTATTGGGTAATGACTTGGTAGGAGATCTAGTGGTTCCCAACATAAAGACAGTCGACTCTCCCTTACCTGTCAACTCCACCACTGACCTTGAAGAAACTACTCCTCGCCTTTTCCCATCTTGTGCTGTCACCCGGTCACAGAGTGTGCGAAATGGGCCCTCTTCATCTAAAACCACCTCCATTATCTTCCTCCCACAGAAGATCTGTACAATAAGACCATTAGTAAGGATGAGCTCATTAAAGCCCAACAATCTGATCCATCTTTGTTCAAACAGGTGATGAAAGACCTCAGTGTGGACCATTGTACATCTTCGGCTTACCACCCACAATCCCAAGGTTGCTTGGAACGGTTCAATCAAACTTTCCAATCAGTGCTAAACAACTATATAGTCCATACTCCTGATCGCAGAAAAGATTCACAACTTGTTCACATTAATCTCCTGAAACTTTACCATTCCAGGCAGTCAGAGGAAGACATCCCAGAGGCTATAAGCTTACCTGTATTGCATACGGTTTTGTCAGGGCCGGAGCCGGAGACAGATGACATGGATCTATTGGAGAATTTAGACTTCCCTCTACCTAAAGAAAACCCTGCTAACAGTCACATACTCAACAACTTGGATGAATATTTTTCTGTTCTGAATCCATCTCAAGCAAAAGATCTCACTAAGTTATTATCAACATTATCCCCGTCCATCAGATCTTCCCTTTAACAAATCCTCAACATAAAAGACAAATTCACCTCCATGTGTTAACATCTTACTACACCACATTACCGTCACCACTATACCAAACCTGTGTAATATTAACACACTAATACACTATTAAGACATCACCAAATCCATCAATGAACAGTACATCTTCCTTTACACTTGATTAGAAAGAAAAACCAAGAAAATATGCCCAGAATCTCAAATTCATTCACTAACATTACGAAAAATTACAAGAGTTAAGAGTCAAAGCAAGATATGTGCTGTACGCAATGTTGATGTTATTTTGTTCGCCATCATTGTGTCCTAAAGTTAATCTGTTTTGTGAAGTATATCCTCGGACTTGGGAACAAATCATCATGTGTACCTTTGAGTATTAAGGTCTTGATCCATTTCCTTGATGTCTACCGTTTGGAACAGGTAACACCACCACAATTGTTTTAACCAAGACGAAAACGGACGAAAAAAAAAGCTTCTACAAATATCAAGTATTAATTTTCTCTCTTTACAGGATCTAATACTCTTGGAAATGTGTTTAAATTAATCTGATTTGTTTTCATTTATTGTCGATCCTTCATAAGAGGACTCGTGGATCCCCCGAGCCTAGCCGGCCATTTTGTTTACATTTTTCGGTCGCTCTAAAATACCATTAAAACAATATTGAGTATAAACGTTTGGCTCAACTGATGATCTCAAACATGTCCCAACATTTTTTTGCCTCAACTCCACATTCTGTAACTCATTTAGGTAGATGTCCCTCACTACACATACACTGGACTATATGTAATGTTACAGCTAATGTGTTATCAAGATATTGCACATTATAAGTTCAAGTGTGGTCATTATTATATCAAACGGAGGAATTTTATAGAGCTATTACACCACCTGTATCATTAGTTGTCGCCAGGTGAAGGAATGTTTAGGTAGATTATATTTTATTTACTGTAATTAAAGTTTCAATACCTAAGACGTTCCACTATAAGAGTCTTTCAACCTCAGGTAAGGTCTTAAGACTTTCTACTCTAGGTCTTACACCCTCGAGTAGCTGTATCGTCCACTTAGGTAATTTACTCCACAAGGAACTACAAGTTACACCTTGATGTAATACTTCATTTACTGCCAAACTTTATAGGGAAATATTTTTTTCACAAAGAATTTCAAGTTACAATTTCACATAATAAGTCACATTACAAACGTTCCTTCGGCTTACAGTTAAACTTTGCAATGTCAAGATATTTTTTTCACTGCAGAGGAAAGTATCCGTCATCAGCATCATCACCACACACACACACACACACACACATGCGCGCGCGCGCGCGCAAAGACAAAACTCCTGTATCCAGATTCTCAAAAGTTTATAAATTAAATTCTTCCCTAAAATTAAACAGACAATACATCTATTAATCATAGAGTATGTGAACAATATCGACGCCATATTGGTTACCATCTTTGAGTCATATAATTAGTTAGCTACATAGTGTTAATTATTTAGTTAAATAGGAAAAAAATAATCTACTAGCGTGTGTTGTGACCAAAATAAATCAACATTGTATTTACTTTCTCCTCCAGGGGGCACTAAGTCTAGAAAAATGACACAATTGACATCTACATAAAGTGACTGACCAAGGGTAGATATTGGCTACCTTTTGTGCTACTTTGAGGTCGTAAGAACACACAGAGCTGCTCTTAAGGATGTTTACCACAATACACCTCAACCAGTTTCTCATTCACTAAGGTCAAACAATAAATCTGGTTCACAAGATACACGGTAAATTTCATTAGAATACAATAATCAATTACTGTATTATTGTATTGGGGCGAATAGTCTTATGGTGTTAAGATGTGTTCTTAAGCCACGAAGGTAAACAAAAGGTATTCAATATCTGCCTTGGTTGACGATGATCTGTAGACGTTAGCAAGTCCTCCTCCTCCTGCTCTCGAGTAAGGTAAAGAAGGCCTCACCTGACCAAAATTGTTAATTAAGATAGATTACATGAAGATTAACCCTCCCAGCTTATTTCAACTAATGATTAACCTAACGCTACATGGGAAGTTAAGTTAGGTTAGATTAAGTTAGGTTAGGTTAGGGTAGGGTGGGGTAGGGTAGGGTAGGGTAGGGTAGGGTAGGGTAGGGTAGGTCAGGTCAGGTCAGGTCAGGTCAGGTCAGGTCAGGTCAGGTCAGGCAGTGCCAGTGTAGTTAATCTTGAGGTTAAATAAACTAGAGGCTAATCTTCACATGAGCCACTAAGACACTTTGACGGAGGCGGTTACGTACAAGAGGAAAGCTCTGATAACATATAATGTACAGTATATACCGTTTAAGTTGCGTCAGCAGCTCTATACACCACTTATTGACCTACTCATTCACTGCCGTAGAAATATTTACTTCTAACAGGTTTCTATATGGTTCCCAGTCATTATAATACGACCTTGTAAAATCAAATGATCTAAATTAAACTAAACGTATCCAAATTAAACTTATTAGCGAACAAATCCTTCTAAAACACGATATATGTAAATCAAAAGTTCTAAATTCAACTTAACTTATCGTAATATAACTATTATAACTAAAACATTTTAATTAAACCTAACCTAAACACCTCAAGTGCCACAAACAGAAGGAAAAAACACCTTTAATATTATCGTGTAAGAAGCCCCTGTAACCCACTAACTCAAGGTAATGCATCTATATCAATCTACCTGCGTCGGAAGCTCTATACGTGACTATGATCGTTACCCACTGCTGGAGAACATTTGTACTTCTATAATTACCCCTGGAGAAACAATGCACCAATTTACGATTTATTTATTTTATTTTTCATTTATTTTTATTCTTGGTCCATACTGTAAACACCGCCCGCTTGTGAGTCCCGTCAGCCATTTTGTTCTAACTTTCGGGGATTCTAAAATAAACTATAAATAAATAAATAAATAAAACAAGCATCTTTTGTTTTTCTAACCCATGAGCTGTGAGTCTTCACTATATACTTCAACATTACTGTAAACTAAGGCTAGAGAGGGTGTGTACAGTACTAGTGGAGCCAAGACGAGAAGGTATTTCAAATCCCTAAAGGGTTTTACAAGTGGAGAGTCTTACAGGTGGAGGGTCTTACAAGTGGAGGGTCTTACAGGTGGAGGGTCTTACAAGTGGAGGGTCTTACAAGTGGAGGGTTTTACAAGTGGAGGGTCTTACAAGTGGAGAGGTCTTGCTTACAAGTGGAGGGTCTTACAGGTGGAAGGGACTTACAAGTGGAGGTCTTACAGGTGGAGAGGGTTTTACAAGTGGAGAGTCTTACAAGTGGATGGTCTTACAGGTGGAGGGTCTTACAAGTGGATGGTCTTACAGGTGGAGGGTCTTACAGGTGGAGGGTCTTACAAGTGGATGGTCTTACAGGTGGAGGGTCTTACAAGTGGATGGTCTTACAGGTGGAGGATTTTAATAAGGATAAATACAGCAAGTCTTACAGTTGAATCAGCCAAGTCGAGGAAAACTCTTAAGAGTCATGTAACTTCTACCTGGTGTTACCTGTAATCAAGCTAAGGTATATGTTAGAAGAATATTATCTCGTTACTATCCATTCCTCTTCCACTATCCTGCGAGGTGGTGTATTAATAGGCACAGATACTCATGATAAAGAAGGAATAAAGAGAAAGGAGCGCAAGATACTATAAAATGGGCAAATCATACCACATGCGTAATCCCTAGCCCATCCCCAGCAACCCAACCCTAGCTACCCTCAGCTTCACCACAGTACACAAAGTCATTCTTGGTACCAGAGTGACGCATAAACACCCTGTATCGCCTAAGACACATTTGAATCGGATGGTTCCCAGTGAAGCAATTAGTTCGTGGGAAAAGTGAGTCAAAATACTTCACATCAGCTTCGTTTACGACCTCCAGCTGATATTTACTTCTGTTGTCTATATCAATCACATTTTATAATGAAAGCAAAAATATGGTTAGTTACTTATAAATGAAAATAAATCATACTTAGATACTTAGGAGTGGGGAAAAAAGATACTTAAGATACTTAAAAATGAAAACACTCTTTGATACTTAAATTAGGACAAAATAAACGGACATAAAGATTTAACTATGAGCGGTGGATATTACGACATGTACCGACTATCAATACAGAGGCGCTATTTAGCCGTGAAGTTCTCTCAGAAACCCAACAAGACAATATGTGGTCACGTAAAAATTTCAGGTTAATTTTTAACACCATCCGTCATTTTAAACCTTGGCACCTGTAGATTAAGAAAATATATGGTGATATGTTTTCTGGTGGGATAAAGGTCGTATTTGTCCAGAGAAGTAAGAGAGGAAAAAAATCACTTGAGAGGCATGACGCACAGAGTATCTAAGGTGATAAAAGATCATATACTACCATTTGGGTTTTCAAATTAAGTTCATTACATAAAATATCAAACTCATAAAGATTACAAAAGAACAGAACACCATGAGCTCTCTACAGCTATTGTCAGCTGTCAATATGCTGATGTACAGAAGCTACACAATGTTATTGGTGACTGTAATCCCAGGAAAATGATGCTCTTATAAACTTGGTAACTGGAGCTTTAATGCCAGAAAATGCCAAATATGACAATCTATGTGCATATGAAGTTGGAAGACAACATTATGAAAATTTTGTCAAGGAACGTATTGTTGGTCCATTGAGCATCTGGGAAAAGCTGTCCAAGGTTAATCTACTGTCGTGAAAAGCAGCAAATAAGACTTCAACCATCAAATTGCTATCACAAGTTATAGAACTTAAGCAGGACATACAGTATATGCATCACAGAAGGGCAGCACTGTACATATCAAGTCACCAGACACTGATGTGTTTGGCATATTAAAGCAGCCTCAACTTGGAGAAAATACAAGTATGATAACAGGAACTGGTGAGCGACGACACATTGGGCAGAGAGCCTTACAGGTTTCCATGCCTTCACAGGATCTGACTGCATTGGAAAATTTGTTGGCAAAGGAAAGAAAGCATGTTGGAGCACTTTGATGAAATCTAACACAAAAATCCTAGATGCATTCAAGATGCTGAGTAGACCAAATGCCCTCCAGCAGACATGTACAGTATATTGGTCTAGAGGAATTTGTATTTAAGCTTTACTGTCCACGAATGACTTTCACTAAACTGTCAAAACTTAGATGGCATCTCTTCAAGATAACGCAGGCAGAAGCTGGAGAACTACCAGCAACTGCAGCAACTCTAAAGTATCATATATTGAGAGGAAGGTATCAAGCTCTTCTGTGGTCTTGTGATGCAGACAGTGAAATGCTTTCACAATTAGAGCATGGCAGGAAGATTGACAATGACTGTTTCATACAAGTAATATCAGACCAACCACCAGCTCCAGAAGCAATCACAGAACTTGTTAAATGTGGATGTGGCGTCAGGAAATGTGGATCATTGTCATGTTCATACAGAAAGAATAGCATGACATGCACTGAGATGTGTAACTGTCAAGCAGATGATGAGAAATGCCTAAACAAGGTGAAGGAATCTGTTGTACACAGAAGACTCTGATGACGAGGACTGAAGCAATGTCGTAAATAATAACTTGTGACTTGTATACACATGATGTATAACACTACAAACTTTTAATAAATATAAAACGGTGGTTCTAAGTTTTTCAGATAATGGTAATAAGTATATGTTTAATTTCCAGTATTTGTCTTTAGCAATTAATTTTACTTACTGCAATCTCTTCTATGCCAGAGACAGGATGGCATATATGAGCAGCCATGTTTGTAACACACTTAAGATATTATAACAGCATTCATAATATATTACGTTAAATTGTAATGATATAATACTACATGTTCATAGGTTATTAGTCATGTTTTAAGTTACTTAGGAGTTAATGGTAATAAAACTTATAATAAACCGTTCAGAAAAAATTACACCACAGTTCCTTAACATAGTTTATAAGGATTATTACGATGTATGGTGTCAAAAATTAACATGAAATTTTTACGGGATTACTTAAGCTCCTACACTAAAACCTGCCGACCTAACCTAACCTTTTTTACCCACCTCCACCTACTTACCTAACCTGACATAATCTAACCAAACCTGACATAATCTTACCTAACCTGACATTATCTAACCTAACCTGATATAATCTAACCTAACCTGACATAATCTAACCTAACCTGACGTAATCTAACCTAACCTGACGTAATCTACCCTAACCTGACATAATCTAACCTAACCTGACATAATCTAACCTAACCTGACATAATCTAACCTAACCTGACATAATCTAACCTAACCTGACATAATCTAACCTAACCTGACATAATCTAACCTAATCTGACATAATCTAACCTAACCTGATGTAATCTAACCTAACCTGACATAATCGAACCTAACCTGACATAATCGAACCTAACCTGACATAATCGAACCTAACCTCCCCGTCTGACATAAGCTAACCTAATCAAACCTAACTTTCCCACCTACCGACCGTAACCTATCTACTTATTACCTACCTAACCTAACTTAACTTAATCCAGCCTGACGTAATCTAACCTAACCTATTGAAACTTAACTTAACCACCTACCTCATCTAACACCACTTTGTAATCTCTTTGCACTACCGCTCACAGGATGAGTATGGGGGGCACAATAAACTAGCCTCTAACTGGCAAAATTAACAAAACTAACCTAACTTAACCCAACCTGACTTTACCTAACCTGATCTGATCTATACAACTTAAACACCTTAGAATATATAATAAAGCCGCTAGGTTAATTTAGGCTAATTATGGTTGATTCATATTTCGTTTTGACAGAAATTCCCGGCAAAATAACGTATCTATATTGAGAACCACCGCCATGTTGGTTCCACGTTAACAAGACACGGATACACTACAGAATAACCCGCGTTCGTTTAACCTCACTTACTACAGTTTACTTTATAATCTTACTTCACAATCTTCACTACATCTCACTTCACAATCTTCACTACATCTCACTTCACAATCTTCACTACATCTCACTTCACAATCTTCACTACATCTCACTCCACAATCTTCACTACATCTCATACTCACACCCTACCATAATCTTACTTCCACAATCTTCACTAATTTCCATCACTCAACTTCTCCACTCTCACATCCTCACTCACACTACCACATCTCACCCAATCTCACTACATCCTCACTCTCACAACTTCACTACATCCTCACTCTCACAATCTCACTACATCCTCACTCACAACTTCACTCACATCCACTCACAATCTCACTCACATCCCACAATCTCACCATATCTCACTCACAATCTTTACCAATTCTTACTCACAATCTTCACTACATCTCACTTCAAATCTTCACCACATCTCACTTCATAATCTTTCACCACATCTCACTCTCTACAATCTTCACCACATCTCATTTCACAATCTTCACTACATCCTTTCAATTTCCACAATCTTCACTACATCTCACTTCACAATCTTCACCACATCCTCACTTCACAATCTTCACTACATCTCACTTCACAATCTCCACTACATCTCACTTCACAATCTCCACTACATCTCACTTCACAATCTTCACTACATCTCACTTCACAATCTTCACTACATCTCACTTCACAATCTTCACTACATCCCACGTCACAATCTTCACTACTTCTCAATTCACAATCTTCACTACATCTCACTTCACAATCTTCACTACATCTCACTTCACAATCTTCACTACATCTCACTTCACAATCTTCATTACATCTCACTTCACAATCTTCTGTACATCTCACTTCACAATCTTCACTACATCCCACTTCACAATCTTCACTACATCTCACTTCACAATCTTCACTACATCCCACTTCACAATCTTCACTACATCTCACTTCACAATCTTCACTACATCCCACTTCACAAACTTCACTACATCTCACTTCACAATCTTCACTACATCTCACTTCACAATCTTCAATACATCTCACTTCACAATCTTCACTACATCTCACTTCACAATCTTTCACTACATCTCACTTCACAATCTTCACCATATGTCACTTCACAATCTTTACTACATCTCACTTCACAATCTTCACTACATCTCACTTCACAATCTTCACTACATCTCACTTCACAATCTTCACTATATCACACCTCACAATCTTCACTACATCTCACTTCACAATCTTCACTACCTCTCACTTCACAATCTTCACTACATCTCACTACACAATCTTCACACTACATCCTCACTCTCACAATCTTCACCACATCCTCACTTCACACCCACTCACACATCCTTACTTCCACAATCTTCACCACACTTCACTCACAGTCTCACTACATCTCACTCACAATCTCACCACATCCCACTCACAATCTTCACTACATCTCACTTCACAATCTTCACTACATCTCACTCCACAATCTTCACTACATCTCACTTCACAATCTTCACTACATCTCACTTCACAATCTTCACTACATCTCACTTCACAATCTTCACTACATGTCACTTCACAATCTTCACTACATCTCACATCACAATCTTCACTACACCTCACTTCACAATCTTCACTACATCTCACTTCACAATCTTCACTAACACCATCCTTCATCACTACATATAACAACATCCATCATCACTACTTATAACACCATCCATCATCATCACTACATATATCACTATCCATCATCACTACATATAACACGATCCATCATCACTACATATAACACCATCCACCATCACTACATATAGAACCATCCATCACGACATATAACACCATCCAACATCACTACATATAACACCAACCATCATCACTACATATAATATCATCCATCATCACTACATATAACTCCATCCATCATCACTACATATGACACCATCCAGCATCACTACATATAACACCACCCATCATCACTACATATAACATCATGCATCATCACTACATATAACACCATCCATCAACACTACACATAATACCAACCTATCATCACTACATATAATATCATCCATCATCACTACATATAACACCATCCAACATCACTACATATAACACCACCCATCATCACTACATATTGCATCATCCATCACTACATATAACTCTATCCATCATCACTACATATAACACCATCCAGCATCACTACATATAACACCAACCATCATCACTACATATAACATCATGCATCATCACTACATATAACACCATCCATCATCACTACATATAAAACCATCCTATCATCACTACATATAACATCATCCATCATCACTACATATAACACCATCCATCACTACATATAGAACCATCCTATCATCACTACATATAATATCATCCATCATCACTACATATAACACCATCCAACATCACTACATATAACACCACCCATCATCACTACATATAACATCATCCATCATCACTACATATAACTCTATCCATCATCACTACATATAACACCATCCAGCATCACTACATATAACACCAACCATCATCACTACATATATCATCATGCATCATCACTATATATAACACCATCCATCATCACTACATATATTACCCTCCTATCATCACTACATATAACACCATCCATCATTACTACATATAACGCTATTCTTCATCACTACATATAACACCATCCTATCATCACTACATATAACACCATCCATCTTCACCACAACACCATCCTCAACACTATAGTGATAAACAGAGCTTCATTTTGTTGTCAATTTCTTTAAATTCCAACCTTATTAAACAGTAATTCTTTCTGTATGGTCAAATTTTGATTTGACCTCAGTGAGAGAGCTGTTAGTGTCAGTACATCACAATGGTGTTCCGACGCACTGTATCGAAGGTGTCTGAGGTGGAGGTGAAGGCTTGCAAGGATTTCGTTGTAGACTTCGACACCAGCTTTGTGGTGGTTGCAACAAACATCTACCCTGGTGTGGCCCCTAAGCAGATTCGACCATTGTTTGAGGAATGTGGACAGATCGACCTATTTGTGATGCCCGCAAAAGACAACAAAAATGAACACTATGGCTTCGCATACATCCGATACTTTGACGAAGCCTCCTGTGATAAGGCTGTTGGACGATTGGATGGTGACAGCATTGGCCGCAGCCGAAAATCAACTAACAAGCTGGAAGTTAACTACTACAGTGCCCATGGTACCTTGAACAACCTTGACCGCCAAGCTGCTGAGTTCATTGTTCTATCCAATGTTGCCGACCAACAACCCGCCTCTATCCTTAAGAAGACCAACGTACGCACTACCGTTGCCAAGTCAGTTACCTTCAATTATGACAATTTGGGCGACATCAGGGAGCGCGAAACTTCCACAGCTACTTACACTCTGTCTGTACCTCCCAACCAATGAATCTAACTCAACTGCTGCCATCGAATAAGAAAATGTCACCAATAGTTGTACCTCTGGGAACCTGGAGGGAGGCACCAACCCTGATGAAGGCTCAGTAATATCTACCATGTTATTTAAACACTTATAACACATATAACATCATCCATCATCACTACATATAACACCATCCATCATCACTACATATAACACCATCTATCATCACTACATATAACATCATCCATCATCACTACAGATCGGTAGAGTAGTTTTCGAGATTCTCGTGCGGACACACAAGCAAACACACACACACACACACAAACAGACATACTTCTTTGTTTTATATCGATAGAAGATAGATCATCACTACATATAACACCACCCAGCATCACTACATATAACATCATCCATCATCACTACATATATCACCACCCATCATCACTACATATAACATCATCCATCATCACTACATATAACATCATCCATCATCACTACATATAACACCATCCATCATCACTGCATATAACATCATCCATCATCACTACATATAACACCATCCATCATCACTACATATAACATCATCCATCATCACTACATATAACACCACCCATCATCACTACATATAACATCATCCATCATCACTACATATAGCACCATCCATCATCACTACATATAACATCATCCATCATCACTACATATAACATCATCCATCATCACTACATATAACACCATCCATCATCACTACATATAACATCATCCATCATCACTACATATAACACCATCCATCATCACTACGTATAACATCATCCATCATCACTACATATAGCACCATCCATCATCACTACATATAACATCATCCATCATCACTACATATAACATCATCCATCATCACTACATATAACACCATCCATCATCACTACATATAACATCATCCATCATCACTACATATAGCACCATCCATCATCACTACATATAACATCATCCATCATCACTACATATAACACCACCCATCATCACTACATATAACATCATCCATCATCACTACATATAGCACCATCCATCATCACTACATATAACATCATCCATCATCACTACATATAACATCATCCATCATCACTACATATAACACCATCCATCATCACTACATATAACACCATCCATCATCACTACATATAACACCATCCATCATCACCACATATAACACCATCCATCATCACTACACATCGGTATAGTAGTTTCCGAGATTCTCGTGCGGACACACAAACAAAAATACATACTTCTTTGTTTATATATATAGATACAAGAAACAAAAATCTTTAATTATTTATTAATTGTAAGTTTTAAGGTTTTCCTGGAACCATTGGCAGGAAATAAGGACACTTGAACCTTGAAAACTTACTGTCGTCATAATTATTTATAATAAACCTGTCGATGTTTATTTCCGGGTTAAAGTAAAAGCAAGGTTTTGTCTGGACTATTATCATATAGACAGTTGCTGGTTGACGATACTGAAGGCCTATACAGGTGTGTGGTGCTTGTGCTTGGTGATGCTTCGTTTATGAGAGATAATCCCAGGAGTGAACTTTGTTCTGAAAGGACAAACAAAAAAAGTCATTAGTTATCGTTGTCTCGGAAGTGTTTATATGTCGGTCACTCTTGTGTTGTCGATGTGTCCACCCCACAGAGTTATTGCGTGAAGTGACACATTAGACTTCAATTAAAGATCCTCTCCTCTCCATATGGAAGCTGTTCACACCTCTTGACAGTATTTGGTCTGACATTTAGTTATAAAGGTCGTTTTTTGTCTAGTTCATCTTCCTATGAAAATTAACAATTCATATCACGTTTTAGAGTTGTATGTTCTTCAAGCCAATTAACACAGTACAGGTAACACCAGAGTCAGGCAGGTACAGTGTTAAGCGTCGTGGTCTACTGCTGTCTTACTGAGTAACGATGATGAAGTAAAGTGGGAAATGACTTTGCCATGAGAGAGGAGAGGAAAGAGAGAAGGAAAGAATAGAAACGGGAAGTAAAGTAGTAGGGAGTAATAGCAGGTGGGCTGTCCACCTAGCTGAGTCGAGGTGATTGGTTGGGGTGGTGGCCATACACAGCACGCTCCTGCTCGCTCAAGGGAGGCTGGGGTGGGGGGAGCTAAGCTAGTTAGGCATTCAGTACTGTATTGTGTGTTAATTTATGTAAGTTAAATGGTGGTGTTATTTTTTCATGTATTGTATAAAGTGAGTCTCTTTTTTATATAATAACTCACCTGAAGTGTCGCCCCAGGAAAAGGTAACAGAGACCTTAATGACACAGGTAGATTGTCACTCCCCTCGCCGCCCAGCGTATCCCACCTGAAGATTAACCATCCCGGCGATACCTGGGGGGGGGCTTAAGTATAATATATACTCTTATATAATAATGTTGATGCTATAATACACTGGCAGTCATAGTACAGTACATGTGTTGCCTTTATTGAGTTGAGTTTTGTATTTTTAGAAAAAGAGAGAGAAATCTGAGCAACATAATATGGAGAGAGAGAGAGAGAGAGAGAGAGAGTGTATTACATTGCCACACCTGATTCCTTCCTGGTGTATATTTTTACCACCTCTGGTACAACTGTGTCTCTTGCCGATCTATTTTGCACTGTCGCTTCCTGCCTTTCATCTTCCACCTTTCATCTTCTCCTTCATCTTCTTCTCCCCATCGTCTTTCTCCTCCATCTTACCCCTTCATCTTCCCTCCCTTCTTCCTCCCTTCCATCTCCCCCATTCATTTCTTCCCCCTTCATCTTCCTTTCCCCTTTATTTTACCCCTCCATCTTCCCTCCTTTTACCTTCCTCCTTCGGTCTTCTCCTTTCTTTTCCACCAATCTCCTTACCTTCTACTGCTGTCTTAGTCCATTACTGTTTTAAGAAATTTAGTTTTTTCAAGGATTTCGATATTTCATTCACTTACAATTCTTTTTTGTTTTAATTTCATTTTCTCACTCCTGATTCAAGTGATTCAAGAGATGCAGATAATTTGAAATATCCAGCCCTTATAATGTCTTTAGTGCCTCTTAAACTTGGGTAAATATTATTCATTAAGTTTATAAACAAATACACGACTCAGACACGTTGGTATTATAATCACAAAGCAAAGATATCGAGAAGTTGTGACGCTTCATCTGTACAACCAGTTGAGAATAAACTTTCCTTCTCTAAAAGTTACAAGAAATGAGGGAGAGTTTCTCGCCAGGGGGCGCAGCGCTGTGAGAGAAGAATTAAATAAGCCTGATTAGCTAAGAAGACGACCAGGGGTAAGAAATGGTCCGTCTTGAGGATGTGGTTCAGGAGGTGAGGTGAAGATATAAACCTCGAAGACGTCATAAAACACAGAGATGACACTATTTCTAACCTTCCCAAGTCTCTGGTGGGTGGCAGGTGATCACCAACATGAAATACACCAACATGAAATACACCAACATGAAATACACCAACATGAAATGCGCCAAAATGAAATAGAAGATGCCAAGTGAGGTTGATTATGACTCAGACAGTAACCATAGCAGGACCTAAAAACAGCCAAGACTGTTCTAAAATGAGAACTTAAATTATAATTTCTGCCCAAGAGTGCGAGTGAGTGAACTTTAATTTCCATTATAGTACAGTATAAAACTTTAATGAGTTTATCTTCAACGTGATCTAAATTTTAGTGGGTGAATTTTTTCATTGGATAATTAAGTCTTTGAGAATAACATTTTAAGGCGGCCATTTAGTGTCATCATGCTGTAAGATGTAGATACGCTCCAAAAAGTATGTTTACGATTTTGTGTTAGACGATATGACACAACAGACAAAGGATTTTGACGACCCTACCGAGACAACAGGAGTCACAGTGTTCATTTTGAAATTCATCGGTCTCCTCCATAAAGGCACTTTTGGAGTGTTTGTTTACAACTCCTAGTGGTTAATGTGATGCAGCAGTGTACAGCTCATAGTCCATAAGGTGTTTCTTAGGCCAGACCCTTGAGAGTACAGTGGGTGGTTACACTACTCACCTGCCTTACACTCTCCCTGATGCTTTTGTTAGATGTTGAAACAGGAACTGTGGATCAACCTGTACAGCTTCTCCTTTTTCTTTCACACAAACAATAGATTTAACATGTTGCCTAAGTATTTTGATGAAACAATAAGCACAAATGTGTTATCGTCATGATCCGCCTTATGTGATTATATTGCCAGTTGATGTGGGCCCGACCTTGTTTTGACACACTGACTGGCCTCGTTTTATTTATTCTCACTTAACATACTTTTTTCGTACCTGAACTCCTCGACCGAACGCTCTTAAAGTTTGTAGAGAAGTTGAAACGGGTCTTATTGATATTCGTGTAGGCAGATTGATAGAGGTCCCAGCAATAAGAGAGTACAGCCGGGTCCTGCTGGAGACACTGAACACATTTCAGTTATTACATCTGGAAATACACGATCACCAAAGAAAACGAAGACAATTTTACCAACTAATATGGTCGAGGTTCTGTAGATATGGGCCACAGCTCACGTACGGTCGCTATCTGATCTTCTCGACCAGTGTAACAAGAAAGATCTTTACAAACACTATAATATGTAGTCAACGTGCAGTAACTCAGTAATAACTTATTGCTCCTTTGATTCAAGTGTTCGACAACAAGCCGAATATGTTCCCTCTGTTCCTTTGACTATCTTGTGTGTACGATCTTGTGGACTGGGGCGTGATCACGATCAATGGTTGTCCCACTCACTCACTCACTCACTAGGTTTCCTGCCATCTCTTACCCATGAAATTAGATTAAATCTGCCCTGTCGTATCCTCTTTACCTATCCTATCCCCCCTTGTCTCTATTAACCTTAATATATCATCACTCTCTCTCCCCTACTCTCCTTCCCTGCTTCCTCTACCACTATCTCCACCCTCTTTCCTTCCCCTTCCACAATTATTATATCCTCATATCTATGTCTGTCATTCTCTTTATCTGTTCCTACTTCTTTCACTATATCTCTCTATCCCCTCAGCCTAAATCACAATGGCTACAAGAACGAGAGCTTGTGTTGGTAAAAGAGGAATTTTTGAACACCATGACAAATGTATATTTTTTGATGACTTAGGGAGAACGTGTGGCGTGATTAGTGTAGAAGAGGAGATTGTCACACCCTTCTACCCAGTTTTGTTAGTCTCTTATGCCCCACCCTGCCAGTCCTCATACGCTACCCTTCTAGTTCCTCATACCCTACCCTGTTAGTCCCTCATACCCTACCCTGTTAATCCCTCATACCCTACCATTCCAGTCCCTCATATTCCACCCTACCATTCCAGTCCCTCATATTCCACCCTACCAGATCCTCATACCTCACCCTTCCAGCCTGTCTTTGTGTCCCAACCAAATTAAGTTCTGTAAAAATCTACCTGATGTCTTTCGCCTTCCCTTACCATCATCTCCCAATTGGTTGTCTTGTAAATAGTAGATCGATGCCCTGGAGTCTCTGGTAGTTTCAATAAGTCTGGAGCCCAACTCATTAAGGAACTTCAGGGTGCTGTCATGCTGGGGAGGGATGGAGAGGGAGCTGCATTATGCTGTCATGCAGGGGAGGGAGGGAGAGGGAGCTGCATTATGCTGTCATGCTGGGGAGGGGGGAGAGGGAGCTGCATAATGTTGTCATGCTGGGGAGGGAGGGAGAGGGAGCTGCATTATACTGTCATGCTGAGGAGGGAGGGAGGGAGAGGGAGCTGCATTATGCTGTCATGCTGGGGAGGGATGGAGAGGGAGCTGCATAATGTTGTCATGCTGGGTAGGGAGGGAGAGGGAGCTGCATTATGCTGTCATGCTGGGGAGGGAGGGAGAGGGAGTTGCATTATGTTGTCATGCTGGGGAGGGAGGGAGTGGGAGCTGCATTATGCTGTCATGTCGCGGAGGGAGGGAGAGGAGGTCGCATTATGCTGCATGCTGGAGTGGGAGGGAGGGAGAGGGCGCTGCATTATGCTGTCATGCTGGGAAGGGAGGGAGAAAGAGCTGCATTATGCTGTCATGCTCGGAAAGGAGGGAGAGGGAACTGCATTATGCTGTCAAGCTGGGGATGGAGGGAGGAGGGAGCTGCACGAGGCTGTCATGCTGGGGAGAGGGAGAGAGTGGGAGCTGTGGGCCATGCTGTCAGTGCTGGGGAGGAATGGGAGGATGCACATGCTGTCATGCTGGGGAGGGAGGAGAGGAGCTGCATTATGCTTGTCATGCTGGGGGAGGGAGGAGGAGGCAGGGAGCTGCATTATGCTGTCATGCTGGGGGAGGGAGGGAGGGAGAGGGAGCTGCATTATGCTGTCATGCTGGGAAGGGAGGGAGAGGGAGCTGCATTATGCTGTCATGCTGGGGAGGGATGGAGAGGAGCTGCATTATGTTGACATGCTGGGGAGGGAGGGAGAGGGAGCTGCATAATGTTGTCATGCTGGGTAGGGAGGGAGAGGGAGCTGCATTATCCTGTCATGCTGGGTAGAGAGGGAGAGGGAGTTGCATCATGTTGTCATGCTCGGGAGGGAGGGAGAGGAGGTCGCATTATGCTGTCATGCTGGGGAGGGAGGGAGAGGGAGCTGCTTTATGCTTGACATGCTGGGGAGGGAGTGGAGGGAGCTGCATTGAAAGGCTGGAGAGGGAGGGAGGGAGAGGAGCTGCATTGAGTGCTGCTCAGCTGGGAGGGAGGCAAGAGGGAGTTGCTTTATGCTGTCATGCTGGGGAGGGATGGAGAGGGAGCTGCATAATGTTGTCATGCTGGGTAGGGAGTGAGAGGGAGCTGCATTATCCTGTCATGCTGGGGAGGGATGGAGAGGGAGCTGCATTATCCTGTCATGCTGGGGAGAGAGGGAGAGGGAGTTGCATTATGTTGTCATGCTGGGGAGGGAGGTAGAGGGAGCTGCATTATGCTGTCATGTCGGGGAGGGAGGGAGAGGAGGTCGCATTATGCTGCATGCTGCATTAATATGATGCAGCATAACTCCAGCAGTCTCACTTCAGCTTTGTATGTTTACTGTATGTTTACAGTCGAATGAAAACCTGAGAGACTACTCAATATAAGTCCTTTCATTATCATTGTCACGGACACGGACACAAGAATTCAATGGATCTAAGTAACGAAAATAAGGAATAATTTAAGTTGTTGTCAAAGACTTTCATATGATTATTGTTTATAACTGAAGGTCTTGGAACTATTTTATCACAACAAAGAAATATATTGCAGTAAAACATGGACAGTGACGAAGTACAATAAAGAACAAACACAAACTGTGACATAGAGAACATCCAAGATACAGGAAGACAAACAATAGTAAAATGACAAGGACAGTCATGAGGACACTGAAGGTGAAACTAACAAAAGATACCTGGAGGAGTTGTTATAAATATTGATTTATGTTTTTAACTTTTGTACTTTTTTGAAGATTTTGTTTTCTCCATAATACAAAAATATCGGTTAATATTCGTTTTTATTCCAATAGGTATTTGGCATTTTTTTACCATTATCACTAGGATTATTTTCAGGTTAGGTCAGGTGAGGTCAGGTAAGGTAGGTTAAAGAATACCAAAATACAAAAAAAAAAATAAATATCTACCAATTGGGGAAATTGGGATTAAAATTTTTTTTACCCAATTTTCTCCAAGAGGTGTAAGATGATCTTGCAGCTTCATACAAATTCACTAAACAACAATAATAATCCAAGAGTTAGTAAGGCATCACCTGGTCATGTTAAGCCCACCTGGTGAAGATAAACATGTTGTTAATGTTTGTATCGTGACTGAACCACCGCACACAGCAGCCCTGAGGCTTTAGGCCACTGACTTAAGTGCTTACATTATACAAAATAACGCTCTGTAATGGCCGATGATGCTGTTTTGGTTGTCTAATTGTAGTTTCCAACACGGTAATTACAGCAGGTATCTTTTTATTATCCTGCCATTAAAATAATTAAGTGAATTTATAGACTTACGTAACATCATGAAAGTATATACCGATGAATTAAAATTAAATAATTATCTTATAAAACAACTAATCTATTTAATTTTCCTTTGAGAGTTAAAGGGATAAAATACACACTAACTGGAGTCTAACTAACCTGGTGTGACTCCTCTCCGCCCAACCCAACACATAATCATCCACTCCAGGTAACCTTACACCGCCTAATGGAGCCAAACCTAATAGAATCACACCGAACTTATCCAAATAAACTTTTCAGTGGGTAACCTTGACTCTACCACACCTTGGCTTTAGACGCTAGTATAAGTCTGGCTGGAGGGACCGTAGTCATTATAAGGGAAGCTTTTTAATAATAGCCATTACCTGCCTCCCGTTAACACTAATGAAATGTTCCTAAAATTAAACAAACTACAATTAAATCCAAATCCTTTTGAATATTTACATAATTTACTGGAGTGTTTCATTATGTTAGTGTGGGGGCGTTTGTTGTGGCCGGGACTCCTCTTCAGATAATATAAATACAGATAATGTTGTTTTAATAAGTAATCTCTTAATGAAAATGTAGAGAAAATTGGTCAACAAATCTTAACAGTTATCCTGATTTCTTAAAGAACAATAGAGGAATAAGAAGAGGAGGAGGAGGGAAAGAAAAGAAAGCATAAAGAAAACAATATAACAAAGATGAACAACAGAGAAAAAATGAAGAGTAAGATGAAAGAAACTTAGACTGATCAAAAAGACGTATAACAATCTGATTAAAAATAAT
>NW_024725711.1:0-4409 GCF_018991925.1 Homarus americanus | reverse complement strand
AGGATGGGTGTGGATGGGTGATGGGGGGGATTCCACACCCTTCCCAGTCGGTGGGTCCTGAAACCTTCCGTTGCCAACTACCGGATGGTACCATTCTCCACCTCCCAGGATGGGTGTGGATGGGGGATGGGGGGATTCCACGCCCTTCCCAGTCGGTGGGTCCTGATACCTTCCGTTGCCAACTACCGGATGGTACCATTCTCCACCTCCCAGGATGGGTGATGGGGATGGGATTCCACACCTTTCCCAGCAGGGTCCTGGAAACTGGTTGCCAACTAACACGATGGTACCATTCTCCAAATTCTCCCTGGTGGATGGGTGTGGATAGATGGATGGGATTCCCTTAATACTCTCCAGAAGTCGCAGGGTCCTGATACCCTTCCGCTAACTACTGGATGGTACCGCCTCCACCCAGGTGAGGGGTGAGGCAACAGGCAGCCTTATTCGTAGCCGTATTCAAGTTCAGTCAAGGGTCGAGATGACAGCTCCCACCCATGAAGGGTTGTGCGGCGAATACTGTCATACTCTGTCAGTGTCGAGATGACAGGTCGCCTACATCACTACCCATGAAGGGTAGTGCGGGGAACACTGTCATACTCGTGTTGTCACCCACTCGAGTTATAAGTTCAAGTGAGCAACTGGCTGGGTCCAGCCTCGATCTCGTCCCGCCGGAGCTGGACGGTGGTACCTAGTTCGCCAGGCCACCGCCAGGGGGACATTAATCAACATTCCAGAAGTTGTATTTATGTTACATGTAGTATTTTTGCAGTTTTTCTTCAATAATTGATTTATTTTCGCAGTTCTTAACGTGATTTTTCATGATTCACGTAAACTCACGACACTCATACACATACACACACGCCAGTCAAACACGCACACACAATTGTATCTTGAGTTAGTAGCCAAGATTGGCTGTAAAAGGGCCACACACAGCTTCAATACAATTGTAACTCTGCTATTTGAGTATAAATTCATGCAAATCCTGAGAAAAACTCCGAAAATATATGAATTATTAAAGAAAAACAACAAAACCACCTTCACAAAAGCCGACAGTAGACCCCTGGCGGTGGCCTGACGAACTACGTCTAGCAACGCCGGGACCAGTTCGAGGCTGGGCCCAGCCAGTTGCTTTTTTTTTTAATGGGAATTAGCCCACCCGGGCACAGATCAAACGACCCACAACGGGGCCTGGGGGGGGGGGCGAAAAAGGAACAGAAATAAATTTAAAATATAGAAGAAAAAGGTTATACTGTGTTAATGTACACCAGTAGGAGGGTTTCTATTTACTGACGAAGGCGATGAAGGAGGAGCAGTTCTTCACCGTCATTTTACGTATCCTAGGAATGATATTTGTCTTAAAGAATTTCAAGCATCTTCTTAATAGCTAAACAAAGGAATAAAGAAGAAGGAAGGAAGGAAGAAGGAAGGAAATAAACCGGTTCTTGACCAATACTTCAGCAGGTGGTCAGGACAACACACCTGGTTATCGTCGCCGAGATTCATTTTTCATGGTAAATTATTCTTATAGTAATGCATCTTAGCTTCCTGTTATGCGTGTCGGATGTGTGTGTGTGTGTGTGTGTGTGTGTGTGTGTGTGTGTGTGTGTGTGGACTGGAGAGCCAGAGATAAGACAGAAGTATTTGTCTGTTTATAAATATATACAGGAACATATAAATACGTATAATACACACACACACACACACACACACACACACACACACACACACAAAACACCCCCACCCACGAACAAACACCCACACACACACAAAACACCCCCACCCACCAACAAACACCCACACCCCACACACCCACCCAACCCCCACAAGGCATAACACCCCCTTTGACACTCCCCCTCCCCAACACCCCGTTGACACTTCCCTTCTTCATACCCCTGAAACACCTCCTGACACACTCGTCTCCTCTCTTCCTGACACTACCCTCTCTTCTTCCCTGACAGTGCCACTCTCCTGATACTTCCTTCCTCCCCCCAACAACCTCCTCTCTCCCCTGACACTCCCCCTATTCCCCTTGAAATCCCCTTATTCCTGACACTCCCCATTCCCCCCTGACACTTCCCCATGCCCCTTGAACTCTTCCCTCCCTCTCCTCCTGACACCCTTCTCTCCTCCTGACACCCTCCTCTCCTCCTGACACTCTCCTCCTGACACCCTTCTCCTCCCCAGCACCTCCTCTCCTCCCTGCCTCTCCTCCTGACACCCTTCTCTCCCTCAAGCACCCTCCTCTCCTCCCCAGCACCCCTCCCTCTCCTCCTGTACCCTCCTCTCCTCCTGACACTCTCCTCCTGACACCCTTCTCTCCTCCTGACACTCTCCTCCTGACACCCTTCTCTCCTCCTGACACTCTCCTCCTGACACCCTCCTCTCCTCCTGAGACTATCCTCTCCTCCTAACACTCTCCCTCCTGACACCCCTTCTCCTCCCCTGACACTCTCCTCCTGACACCCTTCTCTCCCTCCTAGCCTCTCCTCCACAACCCCTTCTCTCCTCCTGACACCCTCCTCTCCTCCTGACACTCTCCTCCTGACACCCTTCTCTCCTCCTGACACCCTCCTCTCCTCCTGACACTCTCCTCCTGACACTCTCCTCTCCTCCTGACACTCTCCTCCTGACACTCTCCTCCTGACACTCTCCTCTCCTCCTGACACTCTCCTCCTGACAACCTCCTCCCTAAACTACCTTCCGCTATCATTCGCTCTATTACGTGGTGAGTCAATGTTTTGTCTGTTTCAGTTTGGGTGACAGCGGTCGAGCCTGAGAAGAGCGCCGGACCTTCTTATTTACGGCGATTCCTTCTTTTATCTTGAGTTATTAGCCAAGATTGTCTGTCTCTCCCTGTCTGCCTCTGACTGTCTGTTTCTGTGTGTCTGTCTTTTTGTTTGTCTGTCTGTCTGTGTCCGTCCGTCTGTCTGTTTTTCTAACTGTCTCTGTTTGTCTGTCTGTCTACAAATCCTCCCTAAGGAATCCTATCCTATAAATCAACATACCCGACCACCGCCCCCCCCCGCCCCCCAACAAAAAATAAATAAATAATTAACAAAACAAAAATAAATAAATAAATTAATAAATAAAAAAATAAAAAATAAAATAAAATAATAAATAAATACAATAAAATAAAATACCAACCAACCTCCAAACACAGCAACACCCCCCCTCCCCCCCAGACAAAGCCGCACAGAAATACTTACAATTCTCTATACCCAACCTCAGCGACAACCCTCTCAATAAAAACAACCTAACTCAACAACTCCTTTCAACAAAAAACAGACAGACAGACAGAGAGACAGAACAGACAGCCAGAGACCGACACAGTGGAAGCAGAGGCTGAAGACAAACAGATGAACGGAGCCCGGGCAGACGAACAAACAGAGATACAAAGACAGACAGAGACTGAGAGACAGACGGACAGAGACAGTTAGACAAACTAACTCTACCAAAGCACCAATCACCTACTGCGGCACCAAGAGACGCCAACCCCAGTAAATAGAAACCCTCCTCCTGGTGTACATTAACACAGTATAACCTTTTTCTTCTATATTTTAAATTTATTTCTGTTCCTTTTTCGCCCCCCCCCCTCCCCCCCCCAGGCCCCGTTGTGGGTCGTTTGATCTGTGCCCGGGTGGGTTAATTCCCATTAAAAAAAAAAGCAACTGGCTGGGCCCAGCCTCGAACTGGTCCCGGCGGTGCTAGACGTAGTTCGTCAGGCCACCGCCAGGGGTCTACTGTCGGCTTTTGTGAAGGTGATTTTGTTGTTTTTCTTTAATAATTCATATATTTTCGTAGTTTTTCTCAGGATTTGTATGAATTTATACTCCAATAGCAGAGTTACAATTGTATTGAAGCTGTGTGTGGCCCTTTTACAGCCAATCTTGGCTACTAACTCAAGATACAATTGTGTGTGCGTGTTTGACTGGCGTGTGTGTATGTGTATGAGTGTCGTGAGTTTACGTGAATCATGAAAAATCTTTTGCAAGAACCTATACCAAAACACATACAAAAGAATACCAAACAGTAATAAACAACAGCGCTACGGTAACTCTGCTATTTGAGTTTAAAATCACGTTAAGAACTGCGAAAATAAATAAATTATTGAAGAAAAACTGCAAAAATACCACATGTAACATAAATACAACTTCTGGAATGTTGATTAATGTCCCCCTGGCGGTGGCCTGGCGAACTAGGTACCACCGTCCAGCTCCGGCGGGACGAGATCGAGGCTGGACCCAGCCAGTTGCTCACTTGAACTTATCACACGAGTGGGTGACAACACGAGTATGACAGTGTTCCACGCACTACCCTTCATGGGTAGTGATGTAGGCGACCTGTCATCTCGACACTGACAGAGTATGACAGTATTCCCCGCACAACCCTTCATGGGTGGGAGCTGTCAT
>NW_024725710.1:0-6149 GCF_018991925.1 Homarus americanus | reverse complement strand
TATCTCTGTCCTGTTAAATGTATATAATATCCTTATCTTGGTAAGTGTACTTATCTGTCCTGTGGTGTGCTTGTATCTCTGTTGCTAAATTGTAGTGTATCTGTCCTATTAAGTGTACTCTTTATCTGTCCTGTTAGTACATGTCTGTCTATTAAGTGTTTATTATCTGTTCTCTTAAAGTGTACTTGTATCTGTCCTGTTAAGTGTAATTGTATCTATATTATTAAATTCTTTCTGTATCTGTCCTATTAGAGTGTACATATCATCCTGTTAAGTATATATTTATCTGTATAATGCACGTGTCTTGTCTGTCCTGTTAAGTGTAATTTTTGTATCTGTCTATTAGGGTATACTCATCCTGTCTTTTTAAGTATGCTTGTCATGTATTAAGTGTACTTATTATCTATCTTAATGTATTATACTCATATCTGCTGTATGTAGTGTGTATAGCTCTTCTATGTTTCATATGAGTGTCCCTGCTGTGTGCCTGTCTGTGCATATATACCTGTACGTATACACTTGCCTGTGTTTCCTGTCTATACATATGTATATATACCTGGCACGTCTGTCCTGTACATAATGTGCCTGGCATCTGTTGCATGTGCTACCTGTACGCCTATTCAGGTATTATGCCTGTATCCGTCTATATAGCACCTGTGTGCCCTATACCTGTGCCTATACCTGCTTGTTATGTGTACCTGTGCCTGCCTGTGCACGTATACAGCCTGTGCTTATGCCTATACCTGTGTGCCTGTTACCTGTGTGCCTGCTTACCTGTGTTTCATACATACATGTACCTGTGTGCCCTGTGCCTATACCTGCCTGTGTCTCCCTGTACCTGTGTGCCTATACTGTATACCTGTGTACTATACCTGTACCTGTGTACTATACCTGTACTGCTGTGCCTATACATGTACCTGTGTGCCTATACCTGCCTATACCTGTACCTGTCCTATACACCTGTACCTGTGTGCCTATACCTGTGCGTCTATGCCTGTGCCTGTGTGCCTACCTGTGCCTGTTGCATACTGTACTGATCTATACCTGTACCTGTTACTTATACCTGTACCTGTGTGCCTATACCTGTGCCTGTGTGCTTATACCTGTACCTGTGTGTATACCTGTACCTGTGTATACCTGCACCTGTGTACTATACCTATACCTGTGTGCCTATACCTGTACCATGTGCTATACCTGTACCTGTGTACCTATACCTGTGCCTATACTGCAATCCTATGTGCCTATACATGTGCATCGTGTGCCTGTGTATATATCTGTACCTGTGTACTATACACCTGTGTGCCTATACACACCTGTGCCTATACCTGTGTACTATACCTGTGCCTATACATACCTGTGTGCCTATACCTGTACCTTGTACCTGCCTTGTACCTATACTGCCTGTGTGCCTATACCTGTGTGCCTATACCTGTACCTGTGTTACCTATACCTGTGCCTGTGTGCTATACCTGTGTATACCTGTACCTGTATGCCTATACCTGTACCTGTGCCTGTACACTGTACCTGTGTTACTTGCCTGTGCCTATACTTATACCTGTACCTGCATATGCCTATACCTGTGTGCCTATACCTGTACCTGTGCCTATACCTGTACCTGTACCTATACCTGTATGCCTATACCTGCACCTGTGTGCCTATACCTGTACCTGTGTGCCTGTTCCTGTGCCTGTGTGCCTACCTGTACCTGTGTGCTATACCTGCACTGTGCCTATACCTGTACCTGTATATACACTCTGTGTACCTATACCTGTGCCTATACATGCCTGTGTGCCTGTACTGTGCCTATACTATGTGTGCCCTATTCATGCCTGTGTGCCTATACCTGTACCTGCTTACCTGTACTTGCGCCTATGCTCTGTATTGCCCTATATACCTGTACCTGTGTGCCTATACCTGTACCTGTACCTGTGTACCTGTGTGCCTATGCCTGCACCTGTGTGCCTCGCCTGCATACCTGTGTCACTATGTTACCTGCTCACTGCTTACCTGTGTACCTGTACCTGTACCTGTGTACCTATACCTGTACCTGTGTACCTATACCTGTGCTTTCCTGTACCTGTGTGCACCTGTGTGCCTATACCTGTACCTGTGTGCCTATACACATATACCTGTACCTGTGTGTGCACTTATACCGTGCCTGTGTGCCTGTACCTGCACATGCCTGTGTGCCTATACCTGTACCTGTGTGCATACACCTCTATACCTGTATATGTGTGCCTATACCTGATGGCCTACACCTGCGCTGTGCTGTACCTGTGTTGCCCTATACCTGTACCTGTACCTATACCTCAACCTTGCCTGTGTTGCTATACCTACCTGTGCCTATACATATGCACCTGTAGTGCCTATACCTGTGCCTGTGTACCTATACCTGTGTGTGCCTATACCTGTACCTGTGTGCCTATACCTGTACTGTGTGCTATACCTGTACCTGTGCCTATACCTGTACCTGCCTGTGTGCCTATACCTGTACCTGTGTGCTATACACACCCTGTGTGCCTATACCTGTACCTGTGTGCCTATACACCTGTACATGTGTGCCTATACACCTGTGTGCCTACACATACCTGTGCCTATACCTGTGTGCCTATACCTGTACCTGTGTGCCTATACCTGTACCTGTGTGCCTATCTGCTGTTACTTCATACCTGTACCTGTGTACTTACTGTGCATAGCCTGCCTATACCTGTTACTTTTTGCCTATACCTGTACCTGTGTACCTTTGCAATACCTGTTTTCTCTGCAACACCTGTGCCTATACCTGTGTGCCTATACCTGTACCTGTGTGCCTATACCTCATACCTGTGTGCACATACCTGTACCTGTGTGCCTGTACCTGTGCTGTGTACCTGTACCTGCCTGTGTGCCTATACCTGTACCTGTGTACCTGTACCTGTGTGCCTATACCCTTGGCACTGTACCTGTGTGCCTATACCACCTGTGTACTGCCTGTATAATGTGCCTATACCTGGCACCTGTGTGCTATACCTGTGCCTGTGTGCCTGTGCCTGTGCCTATACCTGCTTATATTACCTATACCTGTGCCTGTGCCTATACAACCTGTGTGCCTATACTGTACCTGTGCCTATACCTGTACCTGTGTGCCTTATACTATATACCTGTGCCTATACCTGTGCCTGCGTGCCTATAC
Organism: Homarus americanus; assembly: GCF_018991925.1. NCBI lineage: Eukaryota > Metazoa > Arthropoda > Malacostraca > Decapoda > Nephropidae > Homarus > Homarus americanus. The sequence goes on along the minus strand of NW_024725710.1, from coordinate 2,977 downwards.
ATGATGCCTGTTTGCCTGTACCTGTGCCTGTGTGCCTATACCTGTACCTGTGCCTATACCTGTACCTGTGTACCTATACCTGTGTACCTATACCTGTACCTGTGTGCCTATACCTGTACCTGTGTGCCTATATGTGCCTATACCTTATGTGTGCCTGTACCTGCCTGTGTGCCTGCTTACCTGTACCTGTGTACCTATACACCTGTGTGCCTATACCTGTACCTGCCCTATACCTGTACCTGTGTGCCTATACCTGTACCTGTGTGCATACACCTGCCTGTGTGCCTGCTCTGTACCTGTGTGCCTATACCTGTACCTGTGTCCTATACCTGTACCTGTGTACCTATACATGTGTGCCTATGCCTGTACCTGTGTACCTATAAGTTGTACCTGTGTCTGACCTGTGTACCTATACCTGTACCTGTACCTGTGTGCCTATACCTGTACCTGTGTGCTATACCTGTGTACCTGTGTGCCTATACCTGTGACCTGTGTACTATACCTGTGCCTGTGTACCTATACCTGTACCTGTGTGCATATACCTGTACCTGCATCTGTACCTGTAACTGTGTGTCTGTACCTGTGTGCCTATACCTATTCCTGCACCTGTGTGCCTATACCTGTACCTGTGTGCCTATACCTGTACCTGTGTGCCTATACCTGTACCTGTGTGCCTATACCTGTACCTGTGTGTGCTATACCTGTACCTGTGTGCCTATACCTGTACCTGTGTACCTATACCTGTACCTGTGTTCCTATACCTGTACCTGTGTGCACATACCTGTACCTGCATCTGTACCTGTAACTGTGTGTCTGTACCTGTGTGCCTATACCTATTCCTGCACCTGTGTGCCCATATCTGTACCTGTGTGCCTGTACCTGTGTAACTATAACTGTGTGCCTATACCTATACACGCTTATACCTGTACGCCTATACCTGTACCTGTGTGCCTATACCTGTACTTGTACGCCTATACCAGTACCTGTGTGCTATACCTGTACCTATACCAGTACCTGTGTACCTATACCTGTACCTGTGTGCCTATACCAGTACCTGTGTGCCTATACCTGTACTTGTACGCCTATACCTGTACCTGTGCCTATACCTGTACCTGTGTGCCTATACCAGTACCTGTGCCTATACCTGTACGCCTATACAGTACCTGTGTACACCTATACCTGTACATGTGTGCCTATTAACTGTAACCTGTGCCCGTGTGCCTGCTGTACCTGTGCCGTGTACCTGTACCTGTACCCGTGTGCCTGTTCCTGTACCCGCGTACCTGTACCCGTGTGCCTATACCTGTGCCTGTACCTGTACCCGTGTACCTGTACCTGTACCCGTGTGCCTATACCTGTACGCCTATACCTGTACCTGTGTGCCTATACCTGTACCTGTACCCGTGTGCCTATACCTGTACCCGTGTGCCTGTACCTGTACCCGTGTGCCTATACCTGTACCCGTGTGCCTATACCTATACCCGTGTCTATACCTGTACCCATGTACCTATACCTGTACCCGTGTGCCTGTACCTGTATCCGTGTGCCTATACCTGTATTGTCAGATCCAAAGAAGCCAAAAATACCCCGAGACGACACTGACAGCCAAGACGGGTGTATACGCAGAAAATCCCCCGTCCACATATGTCCCTGTCAACCGAGCGGGGGAATTAGAGGTAACATAATGACCTCATAACTACTCCGAGACGACCATTCAAACTGCTCATTAGCATACTGGGCTGAGGGGAAAAAGGCCAGAGGGGAGACGCTCATGAGTATCCCCTCCCATCCTCGACAACCTTCCCCTTATTCTCTTAATGTCTACTTCCCTTCACACAGTCTACCCCTTTAACCAGTCACCCTTATACAGGTACTTCTATTTCCCCTCCCTCGGGATTGCTTCTGCGGTCACTTCCCCTTCCTCAGGACATACTTCTGCTGTCACTTCCCCATCCTCAGGACATACTTCTGCTGTCACTTCCCCATCCTCAGGACATACTTATGCTGCCACTTCCCCTTCTTCAGGACCTACTTCTGCTGTCACTTCCCCATCCTCAGGACATACTTATGCTGCCACTTCCCCTTCTTCAGGACCTACTTGTACCTTCCCCATCCTCTCAGACTTGCATGCTTATGTGTCACCCCATCCTCAGGACATGTGCTGTCCTTCCCTTCCTCAGGACATACTTCTGCTGTCACTTCCCCATCCTCAGGACATACTTCTGCTGCCACTTCCCCATCCTCAGGACATACTTGTGCTGCCACTTCCCCTTCCTCAGGACATACTTCTGCTGTCACTTCCCCATCCTCAGGACATACTTCTGCTGTCACTTCCCCATCCTCAGGACATACTTGTGCTGCCACTTCCCCTTCCTCAGGACATACTTCTGCTGTCACTTCCCCATCCTCAGGACATACTTGTGCTGCCACTTCCCCATCCTCAGGACATACTTCTGCTGTCACTTCCCCATCCTCAGGACATACTTCTGCTGTCACTTCCCCATCCTCAGGACATACTTATGCTGCCACTTCCCCTTCCTCAGGACATACTTCTGCTGCCACTTCCCCTTCCTCAGGACATACTTATGCTGCCACTTCCCCTTCTTCAGGACCTACTTCCGCTATTACTTCCTTTGGACAAACTTCTGCTACGACTTCCTCAGGACATACTTCTGCTGCCACTTCCCCTCCCTCGGATACAAGTCACCATTAGTCCCGGAGCTGACACTGATGTCCACCACTTCCGACAGCCAAGAAGCACCTCAGCCTAACCACGGTACTTGTCGCTCCCCTTATGGTGGTCCTGTGTCTGTCTCTCTTGTTTTCTATCATTAATCTGTTTGGTTGTCTGTGTATTGTTGACTAAGTGCATGTGTGTGTGTGTGTGTGTGTGTGTGTGTGTGTGTGTGTGTGTGTGTGTGTGTGTGTGTGTGTGTGTGTGTGTGTGAGTGAGTGGTGGTGAGTAGCAATACGTAAT
>NW_024725709.1:0-14699 GCF_018991925.1 Homarus americanus | reverse complement strand
GGGACTTTGTTATACTCGACCAGGGGACTTTGTTATACTCGATCATTGGACTTTTTTTACTCTATCAGCAGACTTTGTTATACTCGAGCAGGGGACTTTGTTATACTCGATGATTGGGCTTTGTTATACTCGATCAAGAGCATTTTCGTAATCGATTAGGGGACTTTGTTGGACTCGATGAGGGGCCTTTGTTATACTCGATGAGGGGCCTTTGTTATATTCAATCATGGGCCATTGCTATATTCAAACAGGGGACTTTGTTATACTCGATTAGGGGGCTTTGTTATAATCGATGAGGGGCATTTGTTATACTCGATCAAGGGCCTTTGCTATACTCGATCAGGGGATTTTGTTAAACCTGATCAGGGGGCTTTGTTATGCTCAATTAGGGGCCTTTGTTATACTATATCAGGGGCTTTTCTTATACTCGAACCAGGGGAATTTGTTATACTCGATCAGGAGACACTACTATACTCGACCAGGGATCTTTGTTATACACGATCAGGGGATATGTTATACTCGATCAGGGGATGTGTTATATTCGATCAGGGGACTTTGTCATACTCAGTCAGGAGGCTTTGTTATACTCAACCGGGGGCCTTTGTAATACTCGATCAGGGGAATTTGTTATAATCGATCAGGGGACTTTGCTAAACACGATCAGGGGGCTTGGTTATACTCAACCATGGGACTTTGTTATATTCGATCAGGTGGATTTGTTATACTCGACCAGGGGTCTTTGTTAGGCTCGATCAGGGGAATTTGTTATACTCGATCAGGGGCATTTGTTATATTCGATCAGGGGACTTTGTTATACTCGATCAGGGGCCTTGTTTTCCTCGATCAGGGGACTTTGTTATACTCCATCAGGGACTTTGTTATGCTCCATTAGGGGCCTTTGTTATACTCGACCAGGGGATTTTGTTATACTCGATCAGGGGATTTTGTTATGCTTGATTAGGGGACTTTGTATTATTTGATCTGGGGGGCTTTGTTATGCTCGACCAGGGGCCTTTGTTATGCTCGATAAGGGGACTTTGTTATATTCGATCAGAGGACTTTTTATTCTCGATCAGGGGCCTTGGTTATACTCGACCAGGGGACTTTGTTATACACGATCAGTGGAATTTGTAATACTTGACAAGGGGACTTTGTTATACTCGATAAGGGGACTTTGTTATACTCGACCAGGGGACTTTGTTATACTCGATCAGGGGCCTTTGTTATATTCGATCGGGGGACTTTGTTATACACGATCAGAGAACTTTCTTATACTCGATCGGGGGACTTTGTTTTACTCGATCAGGGGCTTTGTTATACTCGACCAGGGGACTTTGTTAAACTCGATTAATGGCCTTTATTATACTCGATCAAGAGCCTTTGTTATACTCGATTAGGGGACTTTGTTATACTCAATCAGAGGACTTTGTTATACTCGATCAGGGACTTTGTTATACTCGACCAGGGGACTTTATTATACTCGATCAGGAGGCTTTGTTATACTCGATCATGGCACATTACTATCTCGACCAGGGGACTTTGTTATATACGATCAGGGGATATGTTATATTCGATCAGGGGATGTGTTATACTCGATCAGGGGACTTTGTTATACTCGATCAGGAGACTTTGTTACACTCAACCGGGGGCTTTTGTTATACTCGATCAGGGGACTTTGTTGTACTCGATCAGGGGACTTTTTTATACTCGATCAGGCGGCTTTGTTATTCTCGATCACGGGAATTTGTTATACTCGACCAGGGGACTTTGTTATTCTCGATCACAGGAATTTGTTATACTCGACCAGGGGACTTTGTTATTCTCGATCACGGGACTTTGTTATACTCGACCAGGGGACTTTGTTATACTCGATCATTGGACTTTTTTTACTCTATCAGCAGACTTTGTTATACTCTGCTGTGACCCTTTGTTATTCCTTCGATTAGGACTCTTGTTATACCCTTAAGGGACTTTGCTATACCTAGATGAGGGACTTTTATACTCGATCAGGGGATGTGTTATACTCGATCAGGGGACTTTATTATACTCAAACGGGGGCCTTTGTTATACTCGATCAGGAGACTTTGTTGTACTCGATCAGGGGACTGTGTTATACTCGACCAGGGGACTTTGTTATACTCGATCAGGGGACTTTGTTATACTCGATCAGGGCCTTTGTTATACTCGATCAGGGGAATTTGTTATACTCGGCCAGGGGACTTTGTTATACTAGATCAGGGGACTTTGTTATACTCGATGAGGGGACTTTGTTATACCTGATGAAAGGGCTTTGTTATACTCGATCAGGGGCCTTTGTTATACTCGATCAAGGGCCTTTGTCATAATCGATCAGGGGACTTTGTTATACTTGATCAGGGGAATTTGTTATACTCGATCAGGGAACTTTGTTATACTCGATGATTGGGCTTTGTTTTACTCGATCAGGGAACTTTGTTATACTCGATCAGGGGACTTTGTTATGGTCAACCAGGGGACTTTGTTATACTCAATCAGGGGACTTTGTTATACTTGATCAGGGGGCTTTGTTTTCCTCGATCAGAGGACTGTGTTATACTCGATCATGGGGCTTTGTTATACTCGATGATTGGCCTTTGTTATACTCGATCAAGGGCCTTTTCATAATCGATTAGGGGACTTTGTTAGACTCGATGAGGGGCCTTTCTTATAGTCGATGAGGGGCCTTTGTTATACTCAATCATGGGCCATTGTTATATTCAAACAGGGGAATTTGTTATACTCGATCAGGGGGCTTTGTTATAATCGATGAGGGGACTTTGTTATACTCGATGAGGGGCATTTGTTTTACTCGATCAAGGACCTTTGCTATACTCGATCAGGGGCTTTTGTTATACTCGAACCAGGGGAATTTGTTATACTCGATCATGAGACTTTGTTATACTCGATCAGGGCCTTTATTATACTCGAATAGCGGAGTTTGATATACTCGATCAGGGGACTTTGTTTTACTCGATCAGGGGACTTTGTTATACTCGATCAGGGGTCTTTGTTATACTTGATCAGGGGACTTTGTTTTACTCGATCAGGGGACTTTGTTATACTCGATCTGGGGACTTTGTTATACTAGATCAGGGACTTTGTAATATCCGATCAGGGGGCTTTCTTATACTCGATGGGGGTGGCCATTGTTATACTCGACCAGGGGACTTAGTTATACTCCATCAGCTGTCTTTGTTATACTCCATCAGGGGCCTTTGTCAAATTCGATGAGAGGTGCTTTGTTATACTCGATCATGGGGCATTACTATCTCGACCAGGGGACTTTGTTATATACGATCAGGGGATATGTTATACTCGATCAGGGGATGTGTTATACTCGATCAGGGGACTTTGTTATACTCGATCAGGACTTTGTTACACCCAACCGGGGCCTTTTGTTAAACTCGATCAGGGACTTTGTTGTACTCGCATCAGGGACTTTTATAATCGACAAAGTGGTTTTGTTATGCTCAGACGGTGGGCATTTGTTATACCTGACCAGGGATTTTCTTATACTAGATCAGGGACTTTGTTATACTCGATGAAGGGACTTTGCTATTCCTGATGAAAGGGCTTTGTTATACTCGATCAGGGGCCTTTGTTATACTCGATCAAGGGCCTTTGTCATAATCGATCAGGGGACTTTGTTATACTTGATCAGGGGAATTTGTAATACTCGATCAGGGGACTTTGTTATATTCGATGATTGGGCTTTGTTATACTCGATCAGGGGACTTTGTTATACTCGACCAGGGTCCTTTGTTTTACTCGATGATTGGGCTTTGTTATACTCGGTAAGGACTTTGTTATACCTGATGATTGGGCTTTGGTTATACTGACAGAGTGGGGCTTTGTTATACTCGATAAGGGGACTTTTGTTATGCTCGACCAGGGACTTTGTTATACCCAATCAGGGACTTTGTTATACTCGATGATTGGGCTTGTTATACTCGATCAGAGAACTTTGTTATACTCGACCAGGGTCCTTTTTTGTGCTCGACCAGTGGCCTTTGTTATACTCGTTCAGGGGGCTTTGTTATATTCGATTAGGGGACTTTGTTATACTCGACCAGGGGCCTTTGTTATGGTCAACCAGGGGACCTTGTTATACTCAATCAGGGGACTTTGTTATACTTGATCAGGGGGCTTTGTTTTCCTCGACCAGAGGACTTTGATATACTCGATCAGTGGACTTTGTTATACTCGATGATTGGGCTTTGTTATACTCGATCAAGAACCTTTTCGTAATCGATTAGGGGACTTTGTTGGACTCGATGAGGGGTTTTTGTTATACTCGATGAGGGGCCTTTGTTATATTCAAATAGGGACTTTGGTTATACTCGATTAGGGGCTTTATAGAATCGATGAGGGGCATTGTTATACTCATCAAGGGCCTTTATACTCATCAGGGATTTTGTTAAACCTGACTGTGGGGCTTGGCTATGCTCAATCAGAGTACTAAGGCAATTATATATCAGGGCTTTTATACCTGAACCAGGGTAGTTTGTTATACTCGATCAGGGGACATTACTATACTCGACCAGGGAACTTTGTTATACACGATCAGGGGATATGATATACTCGATCAGGGGATGTGTTATATTCGATCAGGGCACTTTGTTATACTCAGTCGGGAGGCTTTGTTATACTCAACCGTGGGCCTTTGAAATACTCGATCAGGGGAATTTGTTATACTCGATCAGGGGACTTTGCTATACACGATCAGGGGGCTTGGTTATACTCAACCATGGGACTTTGTTATATTCGATCAGGTGGTTTTGTTATACTCGACCAGGGGAATTTGTTAGGCTCGATCAGGGGAATTTGTTATACTCGATCAGGGGCCTTTGTTATACTCGATCAGGGGACTTTGTTATACTCGATCAGGGGCCTTTTTTTCCTCGATCAGGGGACTTTGTTATACTCCATCAGGGACTTTGTTATGCTCCATTAGGGGCCTTTGTTATACTCGACCAGGGGATTTTGTTATACTCGATCAGGGGACTTTGTTATGCTTGATTAGGGGACTTTGTATTATTTGATCTGGGGGGCTTTGTTATGCTCGACCAGGGGCCTTTGTTATGCTCGATAAGGGGACTTTGTTATATTCGATCAGAGGACTTTTTATTCTTGATCAGGGGCCTTGGTTATACTCGACCAGGGGACTTTGTTATACTCGATCAGGGAATTTGTAATACTTGACAAGGGGACTTTGTTATACTCGATATGGGGACTTTGTTATACTCGACCAGGGGACTTTGTAATACTCGATCAGGGGCCTTTGTTATACTCGACCAGGGGACTTTGCTATAGTCGACCAGGGGACTTTGTTATACTCGATTAGGGGACTTTGTTATACTCGACCAGGGACTTTGTTATACTCGATTAGGGGACTTTGTTATACTCGATTAGGGGAGTTTGTTATACTCGATGAGGAGCCTTTGTTATACTCGACCAGGGGACTTTGCTATAGTCGACCAGGGGACTTTGTTATACTCGATTAGGGGACTTTGTTATACTCGACCAGGGACTTTGTTATACTCGATTAGGGGACTTTGTTATACTCTGGATCATGGACATTAATATCTCATCAGGCGACTTTGTTATATACGATCAGGGGATATGTTATACTCAATCAGGGGATGTGTTATACTCGATCAGGGGACTTTGTTATACTCGATCAGGAGACTTTGTTACACTCAACCGGGGGCCTTTGTTATACTCGATCAGGGGACTTTGTTGTACTCGATCAGGGGACTTTTTTATACTCGATCAGGCAGCTTTGTTATTCTCGATCACGGGAATTTGTTATACTCGACCAGGGGACTTTGTTATACTCGTTCATTGGACTTTTTTACTCCATCAGCAGACTTTGTTATACTCGACCAGGGGACTTTGTTATTCTCGATTAGGGGACTTTGTTATACTCGATCAGGGGGCTTTGTTATCCTCGATCAGGGGACTTTGTTATACTTGACCAGGGGACTTTGTTTTACTCGATCAGGGGACATTGTTATACTCGATCAGGGGACTTTGTTATACTCCTTCAGGGGACTTTGTTATACTCGATCAGGGGACTTTTTTATACTCGAACAGGGGATGTGTTATACTCGATCAGGGGACTTTGTTATACTCGATCAGGAGACTTTATTATACTCAAAAGGGGGCCTTTGTTATACTCGATCAGGAGACTTTGTTGTACTCGATCAGGGGACTTTGTTATACTCGATCAGGGCCTTTGTTATACTCGATCAGGGGAATTTGTTATACTCGACCAGGGGACTTTGTTATACTAGATCAGGGGACTTTGTTATACTCGATGAGGTGACTTTGTTATACCTGATGAAAGGGCTTTGTTATACTCGATCAGGGGCCTTTGTTATACTCGATCAAGGGCCTTTGTCATAATCGATCAGGGGACTTTGTTATACTTGATCAGGGGAATTTGTTATGCTCGATCAGGGGACTTTGTTATACTCGTTGATTGGGCTTTGTTATACTCGATCAGGGGACTTTGTTATACTCGATCAGGGGACTTTGTTATGCTCGACCAGGGGATTTTGTTATACTCGATCAGGGGACTTTGTTATACTCGATCATTGGGCTTTGTTATACTCGATCAGAGAACTTTGTTATACTCGACCAGGGTCCTTTTTTGTGCTCGACCAGTGGCCTTTGTTATACTCGTTCAGGGGGCTTTGTTATATTCGATTAGGGGACTTTGTTATACTCGACCAGGGGCCTTTGTTATGGTCAACCAGGGGACCTTGTTATACTCAATCAGGGGACTTTGTTATACTTGATCAGGGGGCTTTGTTTTCCTCGACCAGAGGACTTTGATATACTCGATCAGTGGACTTTGTTATACTCGATGATTGGGCTTTGTTATACTCGATCAAGAACCTTTTCGTAATCGATTAGGGGACTTTGTTGGACTCGATGAGGGGTTTTTGTTATACTCGATGAGGGGCCTTTGTTATATTCAATCATGGGCCATTGTTATATTCAAACAGGGGACTTTGTTATACTCGATTACGGGGCTTTGTTATAATCGATGAGGGGCATTTGTTATACTCGATCAAGGGCCTTTGCTATATTCGATCAGGGGATTTTGTTAAACCTGATCAGGGGGCTTTGTTATGCCCAATCAGGTGCCTTTGTTATACTATATCAGGGGCTTTTCTTATACTCGAACCAGGGGAATTTGTTATACTCGATCAGGGGACACTACTATACTCGACCAGGGAACTTTGTTATACACGATCAGGGGATATGTTATACTCGATCAGGGGATGTGTTATATTCGATCAGGGGACTTTGTCATAAACAGTCAGGAGGCTTTGTTATACTCAACCGGGGACCTTTTTAATACTCGATCAGGGGAATTTGTTATACTCGATCAGGGGACTTTGGTATACACGATCAGGGGGCATGGTTATACTCAACCATGGGACTTTGTTATATTCGATCAGGTGGTTTTGTTATACTCGACCAGGGGTCTTTATTAGGCTCGATCAGGGGACTCTGTTATACTCGATCAGGGGCCTCGTTTTCCTCGATCAGGGGACTTTGTTATACTCCATCAGGGACTTTGTTATGCTCCATTAGGGGCCTTTGTTATACTCGACCAGGGGATTTTGTTATACTCGATCAAGGGACTTTGTTATACTTGATTAGGGGACTTCTTATTATTTGATCTGGGGGGCTTTGTTATGCTCGACCAGGGGCATTTGTTATGCTCGATAAGGGGACTTTGTTATATTCAATCAGAGGACTTTGTTATACTCGATCAGGGGATTTTGTTATACTCGATCAGGGGACTTTGTTATACTTGATTAGGGGACTTTTTATTATTTGATCTGGGGGGCTTTGTTATGCTCGACCAGGGGCATTTGTTATGCTCGATAAGGGGACTTTGTTATATTCAATCAGAGGACTTTGTTATACTCGATCAGGGGAATTTGTAATACTTGACAAGGGGACTTTGTTATACTCGATAAGGGAACTTTGTTATACTCGACCAGGGGACTTTGTTATACTCGATCAGGGGCCTTTTTTATATTCGATCGGGGGACTTTCTTATACACGATCAGAGAACTTTCTTATACTCGATCGGGGGACTTTGTTTTACTCGATCAGGGGCTTTGTTATACTCGACCAAGGGACTTTGTTAAACTCGATTAATGGCCTTTATTATACTCGATCAAGGGCCTTTGTTATACTCGATTAGGGGACTTTGTTATACTCGATCAGAGGACTTTGTTATACTCGATCAGGGGACTTTGTTATACTCGATCAGGAGGCTTGTTGTTTCGGGATCAGGGACATTACTTATACTCGACCAGGAACTTTTTGTTATGGGCTACCCCAGATCAGGATATGTTATACTTCCGGATCAGGGACGTGTTATACCGATCAATGGACTTTGTTATACTCGATCAGGGGACTTTGTTATACTCGATCAGGGGGCTTTGTTTTCCTTGATCAGGGGACTTTGTTATACTCCATCAGGGTCTTTGTTATACTGCATGAGGGGCCTTTGTTATACTCGACCAGGGGACTTTGTTATACTCGATCAGGGGACTTTGTTATAATTGATCAGTGGACTTTGTAATATTCGATAAGGGGGGCTTTGTTATACTCGACCAGGGGCCTTTGTTATGCTCGATAAGGGGACTTTGTTTTACTCGACCAGGGGACTTTGTTATACTCGATCAAAAGGCTTTGATATACTCGACCAGGTGACTTTGTTAAACTCGATTAGGGGACTTTGTTATTCTCGATGATTTGGCTTTGTTTTACTCGATCTAGGGCCTTTGTCATAATCGATCAGGGGACTTTGTTAGACTCGATGAGGGGCCTTTGTTATACTCGACCAGGGCCCTTTGTTATACTCGATGATTGGGCTTTGTTATACTCGATAAGGGGACTTTGTTATACTCGATCAGGGGACTTTGTTATGCTCGACCAGGGGACTTTGTAATACTCGATCAGGGGACTTTGTTATACTCGATGATTGGGCTTTGTTAAACTCGATCAGGGACTTTGTTATACTCGACCAGGGGACTTTGTTATACTCGATCAGGAGGCTTTGTTATACTCGATCCGGAGACATTACTATACTCGACCAGGGAACTTTGTTATACACAATCAGGGGATATGTTATACTCGATCAGGGGATGTGTTATACTCGATCAATGGACTTTGATATACTCGATCAGGGGACTTTGTTATACTCGATCAGGGGGCTTTGTTTTCATTGATCAGGGGACTTTGTTATACTCCATCAGGGTCTCTGTTATACTGCATGAGGGGCCTTTGTTAAACTCGACCAGGGGACTTTGTTATACTCGATCAGGGGACTTTGTTATACTTGATCACTGGAATTTGTAATATTCAATCAGGGGGCTTTGTTATACTCGACCAGGGGCCTTTGTTATGCTCGATAAGGGGACTTTGTTATACTCGATCAGGGTCTTTGTTTTACTCGACCACGGGACTTTGTTATACTCGATCAGGGGACTGTGTTATACTCGATGAGGGTCCTTTGTTATGCTCGACCAAAGGACTTTGTTATACTCGATCAGGGGACTTTGTTATACTCGATCAGGGGGCTTTGATATACTCGACCAGGTGACTTTGTTATACTCGAATAGGGGACTTTGTTATTCTCGATGATTTGGCTTTGTTTTACTCGATCTAGGGCCTTTGTCATAATCGATCAGGGGACTTTGTTAGACTCGATGAGGGGCCTTTGTTATACTCGATGAGGGGCCTTTGTTATACTCAATCATGGGCCATTGTTATATTCAACCAGGGGACTTTGTTATACTCGATCAGGGGGCTTTGTTATATTCGATTAGGGGACTTTGATATACTCGATGAGGGACATTTGTTACACTCGATCAAGGCTAAACTCGATCAGGGACTTTGTTGCTAGAATACTCGATCAGGGGACTTTGTTATGCTCTTTGTTATCTCGATCAGGGGACTTTGTTATACTCGACCACTTAGTCCTTTGTTATACTCGTTAGGGGGCTTTGTTATATTCGATTAGGGGACTTTGTTATACTCGACCAGGGGCCTTTGTTATGGTCAACCAGGGGACTTTGTTTTACTCGATCAGTGGACTTTGTTATACTCGATGATTGGGCTTTGTTATACTCGATCAAGAGCCTTTTTGTAATCGATTAGGGGACTTTGTTGGACTCGATGAGGGGCATTTGTTATACTCGATCAAGGGCCTTTGCTATACTCGAACAGGGGATTTTTTTCATCCTGATCAGGGGGCTTTGTTATGCTCAATCAGGGGCCTTTGTTATACTATATCAGGGCTTTTCTTATACTCGAACCAGGGGAATTTGTTATACTCGATCAGGGGACACTACTATACTCGACCAGGGAACTTTGTTATACACGATCAGGGGATATGTTATACTCGATCAGGGGACGTGTTATATTCGATCAGGGGACTTTGTCATACTCAGTCAGGAGGCTTTGTTATACTCAACCGGGGGCCTTTGTAATACTCGATCAGGGGAATTTGTTATACTCGATCAGGGGATTTTGCTATACACGATCAGGGGGCTTGGTTATACTCAACCATTGGACTTTGTTATATTCGATCAGGTGGTTTTGTTATACTCGACCAGGGGTCTTTGTTAGGCTCGATCAGGGGAATTTGTTATACTCGATCAGGGCCCTTTGTTATACTCGATCAGGGGACTTTGTTATACTCGATCAGTGGCCTTGTTTTCCTCGATCAGGGGACTTTGTTATACTCCATCAGGCACTTTGTTTTGCTCCATTATGGGCCTTTGTTATACTCGAACAGGGGATTTTGTTATACTCGAACAGGGGACTTTGTTATACTTGATCAGGGGACTTTGTATTATTTGATCTGGGGGGCTTTGTTATGCTCGACCAGGGGCCTTTGTTATGCTCGATAAGGGGACTTTGTTATATTCGATGAGAGGACTTTGTTATTCTCGATCAGGGGCCTTGGTTATACTCGACCAGGGGACTTTGTTATTCTCGATCAGGGGAATTTGTAATACTTGACAAGGGGACTTTGTTATACTCGATAAGGGGACTTTGTTATACGCGACCAGGGGACTTTGTTATACTCGATCAGGGGCCTTTGTTATATTCGATCGGGGGACTTTGTTATACACGATCAGAGAACTTTCTTATACTCGATCGGGGGACATTGTTTTACTCGATCAGGGGCTTTGTTATTCTCGACCAAGGGACTTTGTTAAACTCGATTAATGGCCTTTATTATACTCGATCAAGGGCCTTTGTTATACTCGATTAGGGGACTTTGTTATATTCGATCAGAGGACTTTGTTATACTCGATCAGGACTTTTGTTATACCCGACCAGGCGACTTTTTATACCTGATCAGAGGCTTGAATATACCTTGATCAGGGGACACATACTGAATGGTAACTTTGTTATACACGATCAGGGGATATGTTATACCGACTTCAGGATGTTATACCTGATCAATGGACTTTGTTATACCTGATCAGGGGACTTTGTTATACTCGATCAGGGGACTTGGTTATACTCGACCAGGGGAGTTTGTTATACTCGATTAGGGGCCTTTGTTAAACTCGATTAGGGGCTTTTGTTATACTCGATCAGGGGACTTTGTTATACTCGATCAGGGGACTCTGTTTTCATTTTGATCACTCGACTTTTGTAAATATTCGATCAGGGGGCTTTGCTATACTCCTAATTCAGGGGCCTTTTTGTTATGCTCTTGATGGGTGACTTTGTTATACTCTTTTTCAGGGGACTTGTTTTACTTCCCATGAGGGTCTCTTTGTTATGATCGACCAAAGACTTGTTATACTCGATCAGGGGACTTTGTTATACCTGGATCAGGGGCTTTTGATATACTCGACCAGGTGACTTTTTGTTATACTCGACAGGACTTTTGTTATTCTCGATGATTTGGCTTTGTTTTACTCGATCTAGGGCCTTTGTCATAATCGATCAGGGGACTTTGTTAGACTCGATGAGGGGCCTTTGTTATACTCGATGAGGGGCCTTTGTTATACTCAATCATGGGCCATTGTTATATTCACCCAGGGGACTTTGTTATACTCGATCAGGGGGCTTTGTTATATTCGGTTAGGGGACTTTGTTATACTCGATGAGGGACATTTGTTACACTCGATCAAGGG
This sequence comes from Homarus americanus, assembly GCF_018991925.1. NCBI lineage: Eukaryota > Metazoa > Arthropoda > Malacostraca > Decapoda > Nephropidae > Homarus > Homarus americanus. The sequence continues at coordinate 2,487 of NW_024725709.1, read as the reverse complement.
CCTTTGCTAAACTCGATCAGGGGACTTTGTTAGACACGATTGAGAGCCTTTGTTATTCTCGATCAGGGGACTTTGTTATACTCGACCAGGGTCCTTTTTTGTGCTCGACCAGTAGCCTTTGTTATACTCGTTCAGGGGGCTTTGTTATATTCGATTAGGGGACTTTGTTATACTCGACCAGGGGCCTTTGTTATGGTAAACCAGGGGACTTTGTTATACTCGATCAGTGGACTTTGTTATACTCGATGATTGGGCTTTGTTATACTCGATCAAGAGCCTTTTTGTAATCGATTAGGGGACTTTGTTGGACTCGATGAGGGGCATTTGTTATACTCGATCAAGGGCCTTTGCTATACTCGAACAGGGGATTTTTTTCATCCTGATCAGGGGGCTTTGTTATGCTCAATCAGGGGCCTTTGTTATACTATATCAGGGCTTTTCTTATACTCGAACCAGGGGAATTTGTTATACTCGATCAGGGGACACTACTATACTCGACCAGGGAACTTTGTTATACACGATCAGGGGATATGTTATACTCGATCAGGGGATGTGTTATATTCGATCAGGGGACTTTGTCATACTCAGTCAGGAGGCTTTGTTATACTCAACCGGGGGCCTTTGTAATACTCGATCAGGGGAATTTGTTATACTCGATCAGGGGATTTTGCTATACACGATCAGGGGGCTTGGTTATACTCAACCATGGGACTTTGTTATATTCGATCAGGTGGTTTTATATACTCGGACCAGGGTCTTGTTAGCTCGATCAGGGAATTTTTTATACTCGATCAGGCCCCTTTGTTATACTCGATCAGGGGACTTTGTTATACTCATCAGGGCCTTGTTTCTTTCTCGAGGGATCAGGGACTCCCGTGGTTATACTCCATCAGGCACTTTGTTTTGCTCCATTATGGGCCTTTGTTATACTCGAACAGGGGATTTTGTTATACTCGAACAGGGGACTTTGTTATACTTGATCAGGGGACTTTGTATTATTTGATCTGGGGGGCTTTGTTATGCTCGACCAGGGGCCTTTGTTATGCTCGATAAGGGGACTTTGTTATATTCGATGAGAGGACTTTGTTATTCTCGATCAGGGGCCTTGGTTATACTCGACCAGGGGACTTTGTTATTCTCGATCAGGGGAATTTGTAATACTTGACAAGGGGACTTTGTTATACTCGATAAGGGGACTTTGTTATACGCGACCAGGGGACTTTGTTATACTCGATCAGGGGCCTTTGTTATATTCGATCGGGGGACTTTGTTATACACGATCAGAGAACTTTCTTATACTCGATCGGGGGACATTGTTTTACTCGATCAGGGGCTTTGTTATTCTCGACCAAGGGACTTTGTTAAACTCGATTAATGGCCTTTATTATACTCGATCAAGGGCCTTTGTTATACTCGATTAGGGGACTTTGTTATATTCGATCAGAGGACTTTGTTATACTCGATCAGGGACTTTGTTATACTCGACCAGGCGACTTTTTTATACTCGATCAGGAGGCTTTGTTATACTCGATCAGGGGACATTACTATACTCGACCAGGGAACTTTGTTATACACGATCAGGGGATATGTTATACTCGATCAGGGGATGTGTTATACTCGATCAATGGACTTTGTTATACTCGATTAGGGGACTTTGTTATACTCGATCAGGGGGCTTTGTTTTCCTTGATCAGGGGACTTTGTTATACTCCATCAGGGTCTTTGTTATACTGCATGAGGGGCCTTTGTTATACTCGACCAGGGGACTTTGTTATACTCGATCAGGGGACTTTGTCTACTTGATCACTGGACTTTGTAATATTCGATCAGGGGGGCTTTGTTATACTCGACCAGGGGCCTTTGTTATGCTCGATAAGGGGACTTTGTTATACTCTTTCAGGGGACTTTGTTTTACTCGATGAGGGTCCTTTGTTATGATCGACCAAAGGACTTTGTTATACTCGATCAGGGGACTTTGTTATACTCGATCAGGGGGCTTTGATATACTCGACCAGGTGACTTTGTTATACTCGATTAGGGGACTTTGTTATTCTCGATGATTTGGCTTTGTTTTACTCGATCTAGGGCCTTTGTCATAATCGATCAGGGGACTTTGTTAGACTCGATGAGGGGCCTTTGTTATACTCGATGAGGGGCATTTGTTATACTCAATCATGGGCCATTGTTATATTCACCCAGGGGACTTTGTTATACTCGATCAGGGGGCTTTGTTATATTCGGTTAGGGGACTTTGTTATACTCGATGAGGGACATTTGTTACACTCGATCAAGGGCCTTTGCTAAACTCGATCAGGGGACTTTGTTAGACACGATTGAGAGCCTTTGTTATTCTCGATCAGGGGACTTTGTTATACTCGACCAGGGTCCTTTTTTGTGCTCGACCAGTAGCCTTTGTTATACTCGTTCAGGGGGCTTTGTTATATTCGATTAGGGGACTTTGTTATACTCGACCAGGGGCCTTTGTTA